>NW_008583585.1:0-45728 GCF_000691845.1 Merops nubicus | reverse complement strand
TTCCAAGCCTCAAACCACAACAAGTTACCACTACCAGCAGTTCACCATATTAGCATACCATCAATGATTTAGTTAATCAGCTATTACTGATTAACTGGTTTTGGAAAAGGTTGGGTTTCTTTTTTTTCTTTTTTTTTTTCTTTCTTTTTTTTTTTTTTTCTCTCTTTACTTCTCTGCCGCTTCCAGAATTCTCACATTTTCACAGTCCCTTGCTCAACTTCACTACCTGATGTCTTCTCCTTTGTTCTCAGTAGAAAAAAGATCATCTTGGACTAGATCCTCACTGTTAAAAATCCGTATAGCTCCAGAGAGTTCAGTAAAGCTCTGCTCATTTAATGTGACTGAGTACATGGCCACCCTCATTAGATGTTGGGCAAGCAATGTATTTAACACACCTTGAGGTTTCTCAGGCTAAGTATTTACATCCTCGGTTTACATTAATGTGACATGCATGCATTTGCATATATTAATAGCATTGGCATATCTGAATAAAAAGAGCAATAATCTGTGGATATTTTCGCATGTAAATTCTCTGAAGCATGGAGAATTCCATTTTGTATATGCAGAAGCACTTTTTTGTTGCTAACAGAAACAAATGATAAGTAATAACAGCAATTTACAATGATTAATAGTAGTAAGAGATAAAAATATGCTAACTAGAAAATCTGTGTTAATAGTACTTAATCTCAAACATTTTATAGTTAAGACACTATTTTTTTGGGGTACCATTAAAGTCATATCAACTAGTTTTAGAGGTCAGGCTAGAAGCAGGGCTTTTCTGGGATTATTCTCCTACACTCCCTCCTTCCAGGCATATCTAGGTCTTCCCTTTTAGGAAGGAGTCAACCACTGAACAAAACAGTAGGCAGCGCAGCAGTAGGAGAGAGTGGAGGTGGCTGCTGCTGGTGCTGGCTTTCAGCTAATTGCTGTACCACTGTGGCAAGTCAGTTCCACCATAGCTCCTTTTTATTCCCCCTAGACAACTGTTAACTCATCCAGCATTTGGATGAGTTTCTGCTGGAGGCCCTTCTTTAGACTAACTTTATCAGTGTAATAGTTTCAGGCAAAGGTAAACTTAACAGTCTGCAATTCATGATGGTTAACTTAATGTTTTGCAGTTCCTTTGTAGGGAATAATTTCAAACTAATCTCTACTCTATGCTCCGTTTGTAGCCACAGCTGTTTCCAGTGAGCAGAATCCTGTTATTATCATAGCTGTCGTTGCTGTGGCAGGAACCATCATTCTGGTCTTCATGGTGTTTGGGTTCATCATTGGACGAAGGTATTGCACCCTAAATAGGCATGAGTACATCTGTCCCCACTCTTGTGAATTTTTGAGTTGTAGTATAATCTGGGATAGTAATTTGCAAAACTGCAATGGGAGTAATTTTATTAAGGACAATTTTCATTTAAATCTTGTTATTAATTACACATTTTTTTCTCTTTCTTTGGCAAGTCATACTTAAATCAAGATGTTCTTTTTGTCCTATGTAAATGTGCTGTAAAAGGAACCCCTAGCAGGTTCTTTACCTGTACTCCTCAAAGTTCCTCTTTCTGTTCAGTTTTCTCACATGGAGAATTCTGACACTTTATCTGATCAGCTTTTAAATGACTTTACATTCAAGAAAAGAGGCACAGCAGTAGATTTAAGAACACCCTCATGTAAAACAGTGTTCTGCTTTCAAGTTCTTTAATCCTCTGTTTTATCTACAGAAGCTTTTCACCAGAACTAGAATTTTTTCTTTAGGACCTGTCCCAACTGGTATTTGATACAAAAGTCTTTTGATTGCAACTGTTCATGATTTATTTAAAACTCCACTGTCATGAGAATTACAGCTAAAACTTTCAAAGAGCCTACAGGAGTTAGGTGCTCAGTGCCTGAAAATCCCAGTGTGCAGAACTGATGCTGTCAGGAGTTTAGATGTAAGGAGGTTAGTCATTATTTACCAGTAAAACTAGTGTCTTTCTTTTCAGGCATTGTGGCTATAGCAAAGCTGATCAAGAAGGAGATGAAGAACTTTACTTTCATTGTAAGTGTTTTGCCTTCTTTTCTCTCCTTCAAAATTTCCCAACTGCAATAGTGTAGACAATACTAAAACAACACTCCATGAAAGACAAAGCTTTAAGAAATTTTTAAAAATGCTATGTAAATAGCAAGTGGGAAGTTAAACACAGTAAAAATAAGACCAACAGAAAAGGAATGCAGATTAAAGTCAACATTGCTCACACAGAGTGTTTTATTTCTGTAGTCATACATGATATACTGTTCTCTTTGTTCTGCTTTGTTTGTTTGCTTGGGTTTGGGTTTTTTGGGGGTTTTCTTTTTCTTTTTTTTTTTTTTTGTATTTTGATTGCTTTGAATATGCTTCACACTGTCCTGATGGTCCCTCTGAAGTGCAGCATTTGAGATATCTTTGTCTAAGTGACTATATGCTCTTTACATAAGACAAACTTCAGATTGAGGAAGTGTGGATCACTGCATCCCCCTAACAATTAAGCTGTTTTGCTCAAAAGCTGTTTTCTGCAACTGTGAATACTGCAGCATCAATATTTACAAAACACAAAGTCCTTAAAAATAGAATATTTAATGTGAAAAGAAAGTTCAGCTACATCATTACTGTTCTCTCTTCTAGAATCACTTGCCTAGCTCAGAGTAGCACCTAAAACCTCTCTTGTTAAAATCAGAGCTACCATCTGAATTTATGCTAGAACCATGGGAAAATGCACTAAAATATATCTTTCTTGGGTTAAAAACAATTGAAAATGTAATGGGAGAGGAAGGCTTATGCAAGAATAGTTTCGGTTTTATTGAAATATTGTTTAAAACAATTCTTTTAGCCCTTTCTCATTTCAATCGTCATATCATTTTGACTTGAAAAATTAAAAATGTTTTAATTTCTTTTAGAACAGATCATTAACTCAAGAAATGTGGTAAAGCTAAGTTGCAAAATTTTTTGAGCATCCAGAATTGCAAAATCACGTAATAGCATTAAACTGAATGCAAGTTCCGACACAGAACAACACCTGCGTTTCCAGTCTTCTCCCATACTGATTATTCTCATACCAGTAAAACTTGCCATTTAATCATGCTATGCTGTATGTAGCCTTTGTTGTCTGCCAATAATTGAAGCTGTACCTTAAATCCATCAGATTTTTTTTATGAAAGGAAGATAGCTTACATTATTTTTCATCTGTTAATATCATGAGCTATTATCAGAATGTAATCTCACATGTAGAATGAAGCAGCCACTGGTCACAAGCATCTTCTCAGTGCATGCGTCTTTAAATGAGTAGTCCTAGCCAAAACTCCACTCAAAATCAGATGCAGGTTTCTATTTCACCTTTCTGCCTGGAAAAATCAGATCAGGTGGAATTTGTTAATGCTCCCTGAGTCTGTATATGTGGCTAACTAAATTATTTAAATGCATTGAGTATTAAACTATGTAGTGACATCATTGCAGCAATAATCAATTTGTAATATGTGGAAGAAAGGTGGAAAATAATAATGGGATAAGACTTATTTAACAAGCACTTTGCATTGCAACTGATTTTAAAGAATTCATAAAAAACCTGATGTTACTTAAGTGCTATTATGCTGGGAGTGATGAGTTTGAAATTTGCCTCTCACAGATGCAGTATAAGCTTTTTACATCCTCAGAAGAGCTGCTGCTTCCACTTTTAAAATCTCCATTATGCCCTTGAATGGAAGATCCCCTGCATATTCTTGTATGTCAGTAAATAAACCAAAGGAATATGCTACCTAAATGACTCCTATCCTGGTCTCCATTATTTGTGACATTTTTTGTTTCAATATGAAAGCTCCTATTTAATGATTACTAGTTGATCCAGAAATGATGAGTCTTTATAGATGTTAATTGCCTTCACTTTACTTCAAAGAAATCTGGTTATTCAAAAAATCAGTCAGAACAGTTAGCATACACAGTCTTTTCAAATTCATAGCACCAAATATAAACCAGTTTTTGCCAAGCTTAGGTTTTAATCATCTGTTCATTAAAGGTGTAGTTTTTAATTTTATTTGATAACCATGTACAGAGTAAGATGGAACCCAGTGCTGTGGTCATCAGCTTGGTCAAAGAGCTGAGAACACCAGTTTGATGGCCTTTTGCTCCACAACATCTAGACAACCTTCTTCTGTGTTGAAGTACCAGGTTGGATTTTCAAAAATTTAACTTGCAGCAAACATTTACTTAATATAAAAACTTACAAATAAACATTTTTCAAAGCAAGTTTCAAAGCACTGTATTTATTAGAGTACCATATATTTCATTTCAGTCCCCCTCAACTCTCTGTGACCTCAAGTGCTACACTTGAAGATACAAGTACAATGGAGGAGTTTAGTCAAGCAATTCAGATTTATATTTGATTTCCTCCTACCATTTTCTTCTAACAATATCTTCAAATCCAGGCCAGCATTATTTTACATTGGTATGCCAAGATAGCTTTGGCATGTCAAAATGTTTTATGACAGCTTGAACAAAGAACCATCAGAGGTCCACTTTAGATTTGCAAGTTTACCTCCAGTCCAGGCCCCATTACAAACACAAGAGGATGGCTCATTCTCCATCTCCCTGCCTGAAAGCACAATTATAGGAGGTTAACCTGTTGCTTTCTTCTCATTTTCTCTAGTCTTTTTTGAGTTTCAGAAATAAATATTTATAATTTTTAAAATTTGTAACATTATCAATAAAGTTGGAAGAACATCTATTTGAATATATAATATGGCAGATAATAACATCTGGACAACCTTTCAATCCTATTCTTGTATATCAGTATATCAATTAGCAGAGGAATATTCTTGCATTTTCATATTGAGTTTTAATTCACTGATTTAATTAAAGTTCAAGACTGTAATCCTCGTGAGCCAAATTTATTTCATAATTGCTTGATTAATAGGTTTCCTGGGTTGCTCTACTTTCACTAGAAGTTTCTACTTTCACTAGAAGAGAAAAAATAATTTTCCTCAATCAGCAGCAAGCTAGGAGATGAAACTACATACTGGCCAGAGTGCTACATTGCCTGAGTTGCACTGGGTGCCTTACTGGAGAAAGAGGGAGCAAAACCAAAGTTGCTGCATGTTATTCACTTAGGTGCTTCAGAGAGGGAATGATTGTGCCACAGAGCCCATTTTCCCTTCCTATGCCTTCACAAGTTGTCTACAAGTGTTCCTCAGGTTCATATTCCAGTGCAAGAAACATACTTAAGGATATAAATTCTAAGTGCTGGGAATAGTTTAGTTTAGCTGTTGCCACAGTCTGTAAATAATATTATATTCGGTAATTTAAGCAAATCTAAGTAGGTGAAGGAGCCTTTCAAATACCACTAGGAAATAAATATAAAGAAGTACTGTTTATACAGCCTGGGAAAAGAGGGTAAGCTATCCTTACACAGAAAAGAAAGTTTCACCTCTGCTGCTCTCATACCCCTTCCCTTGCTTTCTTTTTGCTCCTACTCAAATCTTGCATCTTATTTCATTGAGCACTATTTACTTCTTTCACTTCAAGTTAGAGATACAGATGCTAATGTTAGTCATTTTAGAGATGGGATTGTTTATTTGTGTCAGCATGCTTGTAGATGATGCCTAAAACTAAAGTTGCCTCTCTGAGCAGCTCTGATGCAGGCACCGTGGAAGCAGGTTCACTCTTCCAGGGAGCACTCTGCATAATGAAATTCCTGGGCTGACTGCACAATAAGTGCCTTTGCTTCATCACAGTCATGCTTTCTTACATCATTACAGTTAAATTTCCAGGCACCAAAACCTACATTGACCCTGAAACCTACGAGGACCCAAATAGAGCTGTCCATCAATTCGCCAAGGAGCTAGATGCCTCTTGTATTAAAATTGAGCGTGTGATTGGTGCAGGTAAGGCTGTCGTGGCTTCCTGATTCAACTGTTCCATTTAGCTGGGATCGAAACTCATACATCATAATGACAGGCAAATAATTATACCTCAAGTATAGAAGAACTTTTTTCATTTGCCAGAGTGGTTAAGAGCAATGAAGCTGCACTCGCTTCTAAAATGTAAAAATAAACAGGAGAAAAAAACAACAAAACCCAAATAAATAAGCAAATGAAGAGTCTTGCTTGACATTGAAAGCTTGTGGGTTTCTAATTCTGTATCTGCTGTTAAAAATGGGGATGGGGGGACAGTTTTGCTGCCTATTATTTACTGTCAGGGTAAAGACATTAGGTATGAGTGCAAATTCTGCTTGCTTTCCTTTTGGAAGAGGGCTTTTTGACTTCTGAATTTTTGTTCGTGTGAGTAAGAAAAACTGGCTGCAGCACAAAATCTTAAATAGAGACTAGGAAGGTCTTGTTTCTGTATAACAAAATCTTCCCTGAGGCTGTTTCTTGTTCTACCATTTTTCTTTTTGATATTGTATGAATACAAAAAGTTATTGTTTAACTTCTCATGACTGATTGTAATTGCACCAGCATTACATAGCTTTTTTTCCTCTTGAACTGTCTACCACCTACTTAAGACATGGTGTTCATGCTGTAAAAAGGTAGTTTCATTTGTTTGCATTAATAAGATATGTGTCATTTTTATTGCACTATTCCATATAGTGAAATTAAGTTTCCATGGGTAAGAAAAATGTCAAATACTTTGGATTCCTGGAGGAAATGTTCCTTTGCTTTCCTGGTGTTTTATAAAAGTACTAGGAGAATACTTTTAAAATTACCCTGTAGTTTGGCATGCACTGTGTATTACATGTTGTGGTATTATTTAAAAAGAGAAGAAAAAAATGTCTCTAAAATAATCTGGTTTACCTTTCAAAATTTTTTTACACTTTGAATTTACAATACCTCTTTAAAGTAACTTCACTCATGTTGAATCGTGTCTTAATCAGGGATTAGTACTGTTGAAATTAATAACACAGCTTGAGCAAACTATTCCCTCAGATGAGTAAGAGCATAAGAATCCAGCCCTTGCTAACTAGTAATTTTTGTGTTGCTAAGTGGTAGCACCTCTTCTAATAAATGCACAATATACAGCATTTAAGTTCAAGATTAGCATAGAAAAATTTCTGAGCTTTATCTTTTATTTTGAGTTAAAAAAACTATCAGCATAGCAACTGTTCAGATCACAAAGATACATTCAGTTGGACTTTGGTGATGCTTTCTGAGCTAAATGCTGGAAACGCTTCAGTTGCAAATACAGTTTAAAACATAATTTCACTGTTATGACAGAGTAATTCCAGAATGTTCATTTTGCTGACTGCAGAGTAATTTATTTTTTATTTTAATGAGCATAACTGATAGCAAAAAAAAATAACCTGTGTCAGTAGTCATTCTGAAGAAAGTTAATTAGAAGCATTATGGTGAAAGCATATTGTATATGGGGTTTAGCTGTGGCTTTAACCTGTTGATGTAGCTAGCAACTAGGAGTGAAATTAAATGCAGTCCAGGAACAACAGAATGTTAAAGACTTGAAGAAGCAGCTGAAACTCATACATTGAGTAAGAATATAGGATTCCTACTAGAGACAGTGCCAGAAAAAACTCTTAGCTGTCTCAATATGCATCAACAATGCTGGCTACAGCAACTACTGGGTAGTGCCACGGCTCTTTCAGGCAAACAGGGTGCAAGTATGCTTATGCTCAATTTGCATGGGGACATGTGCTTTCCTTGCCAACATTTTCATCACTGTCTCACTTCAGCCACCTGTCAGATACAGAATATAGTGTTCACTATGTTGAGTCCTTGTTTGTACCACACATTCTTTGGTTTAGCTTCCTCCTTGTCGACACACTGAGCTGGTAGCTGTGCAGCTGTGCAGTATTCCCACTCTTGTTGTCATACTTGCTGGATCGTTTGGGGGCATAATTTCATCTGAATATACTATTTTCTTGAGAATAAAAGTAGTTCATTGGCTAGCATCCTGACTTGAAATGCATAATACAAGTCCAAGTTTCTGGTTTGCCTGAATGTAAGTGATCTGCTTTTGGAAATCAATCAAAATCAGCTCATGGAGAGCTGGAAGGGAGTTAAGCCTTAATGTCTCCTCATGCCAAGTATCCTAATTACCTGGCTCTGAAGTATCACATGCACACACACACACGTTTATACTCGTGACTTCTTTTCAGCATAGAACAAAAATAATTTTGGAAGGTACTGCTAGAGAAAATTGTTATCCTGTAGTAAGTTCTTGTTGCTAGAAGCTGTAAGTGAGGTGTGTGGTGATTTCATTAATAGTTATCCACATTGTTAATGAAATGCACAGGAAGGTTAAGGCACCATACTAAGGGCATGAGCAGCTAGTTGTTATGTGTGTAACAGTATGAATGCCTCATGGTATTCATAGCTATGACATGGACATTCAGACCATGACTCCAGTACCTGCGGATGATTGAGGCTAATGCCTCCCCTGTGCAGGCAGAACAGTTGTAGTCTGTCTGTCCAATTGGCTCAAGTACAGCATGGTGTTAAGAGAGGTATATGGAATTGGTTGGAGCTAACCTTTACTTCAGGTAGTGTAGAACAGGAGGGAGAGGATTTTGATTGTGTATGTAGTCATCTTCTATGAGATTCATGGAGACTCAGGAGTGATTTGACCAAGAAGTTGGTTGGAAACACTAAGGTCTCATCAAAGTTCTACCCTTCTGGCTGGAGAACTGTGAAGCTGAGCTCCAGGTAC
This sequence comes from Merops nubicus, assembly GCF_000691845.1. Lineage (NCBI taxonomy): Eukaryota > Metazoa > Chordata > Aves > Coraciiformes > Meropidae > Merops > Merops nubicus. Next base: position 37,072 of record NW_008583585.1, on the reverse strand, counting down.
TGCTTTTTTCCTTCTCTAAGCTCTGCTGTTGGAGGTTACAGGAGAGTACTGTTGGAACAGTGGTGGTGCCCTAAACAAGATTTCTCAGAACTCACCCATTAGAACACTTTAAAATCTTCCTCTTCAAGCATTCAGTCTCATTTCCAAGCATACCTCTCTCCACTGCCAGCCAGTTACCTTATTACTGTGTATGTGCACTTAAGTCGTTATGTGCACTGAACCCATCAGGTTTCTCAGGACCTCAGTCTATGTCCCAGAGGATTCTCTAATCAAGCTCTCTGTGTTAATCTTTCCTAATTCCATAATTTTTTTTTTTAGCACTTACCCTAAAACATGTCTTAGATGAAGGTGTGTCTGCATACTTGTGTATACTCAATAGCTTAATGTTAAGGCACTCTACAGGTATGCAGGAGATATTTCAGACTTGATTTAGAGCAGCTTTTAGGATCTATCTATCTATCTATCTATCTATCACATTCTCCAGAAAAATTTGTAGTGTACCAGACTATTAAATAATTTTGTTATCAATCTCTCTTTTTAAATGTATATTCCCCCTTATTCAGGATAGGATATGTTACTACCCTTTTCTCCTATATGTGTCAAGAAATTTTTATTCCTGGCTACAGAATAAGGAGTCTCTCTCTCTGTTGACACAGCTGTGAGACAAAAGATAATCCTTAAGTCTTTCACAATCTCAGTAATAACGAGCTAGATGTTTTGCCATTTGGCTCCACATCTCACATCCATCCATTCGCTTTCAAGTCTGATGGAGTCCAATTACTTCTCTCCCAAATTATAGTTGTTGAGGTGTTTGGGGGTTTTTTGATTTTGTATTCTTGGTAGCTATTTTGCCATTTTTTTCACATGCTTCTTGAAGTTCCAATTGTCTGTTAGTTTAGAAGCTTTATACAAATTTCCAGCATTTGCTTGTCTTTGTTTAATGTAACAAAATTATTATAAGTCACACCTTTCGTTTCATAATCTGCAGAGTAAATTATCCTGCTTGAAGGTAATAATGTAGGCCTCATTTAACACCATAACGATGTTAAATTAAAAGCAGCTCTGAAAGGGGTGACTTTTGAAAGAAAAAAAAAAAAAACATTTGATCTAAAGATAGCAAGGAAACCATGTAGAACAGAATCACATTTTCACTTAGAAATGGTATTACTATTTCTGTAATACTATTTTCTTATGAAAGCTATTCATATTCATTTCCTATTTATGAAAAAATGTAACAAATTATGAAACAAATCTTTTAAAAGATTCAAGTAACAGTCCTGTAGATTGGCTTAATATGAAGTGTTTACTCCATAAAATACCTAGTAAGCAATTAATTTATAATGTGTGCCTGTCTTTGTGTTGTTAACTAATCCATTTCAAATATGGACATTTGCATGTTACATGTAAACGCACATTTAGGTGGCTAGTTGAATCAAGGCCTAAAAAGAATGCTGATATTATAGTCAGAGTAATTCAACATTCATCTACTTCGTTTTAGGAGAGTTCGGTGAAGTGTGCAGTGGACGTCTGAAGCTTCCTGGAAAGAGAGATGTTGCAGTAGCCATAAAAACTCTGAAAGTTGGCTACACGGAAAAGCAAAGGAGAGATTTCCTGTGTGAAGCAAGCATCATGGGACAGTTTGACCACCCCAACGTTGTTCACTTAGAAGGGGTCGTTACCAGAGGTAAACAGAGACTTAGTCTGTCAGTCAAATAACAGCAAAATGGCAGAAATTACTTTAGTTTATTTGGGGTCAACGATTCTAATTATAAACAGGCTGCACACTCCTAGTGGATTTTCTCCTGATGCATAACTAACTAAAACAATACTTTATGCTACGACCTGAGGAAAAAACATGATACACACATGATTAAAAGATGAAGCACTTTGAAATATATTATTTTTCTAGTTTCATTTACCCTCAAAGACCATGCAGAGAGATAAGGTTTCTTATGTCCTTTTATATTATCTGAAGTGTCATTATTCTGGAGTCCTGTTACACAGCAGGAGTTAGGAGAACACACTGACATTTTGATTTGTATGGTTTAATTTTGTGAATCATGACCACGTTCCATGCAGATGTTTTAGAACTCATTAAAGCTCCGTAACAGTGCTGGAGGCCTCAGAACTGTTAGTTGTCCCAATGATTAGGTTCTTCAAAGGAATAACACGTGTTTTAACAAAAAAAGACACTCCATTTGTATTACAGTTTCTCAAACAAATGCTTCCTTTCTTTCAGGGAAGCCAGTCATGATTGTAATAGAATACATGGAGAATGGGGCCTTGGATGCATTTCTTAGAGTGAGTACCAAAATGAAAACATATATAAACATATTTTAATTGACATATATTATATATGCATATTTTCACTTTTAAAAATATGAGCTTATATATGTACATATGTGTGTATGCATGCATGATATTCATGTAATTAAAGTAGTTTTCAGGCTGAAACGGAGCTTGACAAATACTAGAAGTTCTCAACGTTATTTCAGCAAAACCAGATCAGATCACATGGGAACATTCTAGAAATTTAAGTGATTTAATGTGACATAGACATGGTGAGTTTTATTATTGCCACCAGCAGAAGTTAAAACCACTGACACCTGAAGCCCAGTCTTTTGTCTTTTGGGAGCAGAATTTAATTGTGTCAGCATGGTGGAAATCAGCATACAGGAATCCCTAAGTGATTGTTGTGTTTAAGAGGGCAAAGGAAAAAGAAATGTGAGTTTACAGCAATTTAACATTTTTTGAGTGTGTGTTCTGAACGGCCCAGTTATGACTCTTTGGCAGGTGTATGACAGTGTGAGATGATGTATAAACACTCTGTGGAGAGCAGAAAGATTATGTCTGTTTGATAAACTCCAAGCTATGAATAAAATTATCAGTAGCTAGGGTTCAAAAGGAGATAGTTCTTATTTTCTTGATACAAATAAATATGCTGAGAGATGAAGAACATAGAGAACTATAAAGAGCTGTGCATCAGGAAATCTCTCTTAGAAGAGAGTTTCTATGACCTCGCCAGAAATTTGTAGTGATTAGCAAGTTTTGTTACTTAACTATGCACACATTTCTTCACTGGATGTTCTGCTTTACCTCTGAAGAAAATAAAACTTGTGTTTGAAGTGAGTTTCTTTGCCCCAGGATGAATTGCCACAGAAGTAGTAAATAAGTAGAAAGCTAAAGTTGTAAAATTAATTCTTATTTCTCTTCTCAGCTATACTAACAAGAATTGCTGCTCCTTTCTTCCCTCCAGAAACATGATGGGCAATTTACAGTCATTCAACTAGTGGGAATGTTGAGAGGAATTGCTGCTGGAATGAGATATTTGGCTGATATGGGATATGTACACAGGGATCTTGCAGCACGTAATATTCTTGTCAACAGCAACCTTGTTTGTAAAGTGTCAGACTTTGGCCTTTCCAGAGTTATAGAAGATGATCCAGAGGCTGTCTACACTACTACCGTAAGATAAATCAATGGCTCTTAGTAGTTTTGAGCTGTGGTTGTTAAGAAGAAGCATATCTTCTAGAGAGTATAAATAAGAGAAATACATTAATTGCTTGAGAAATGTTAACCAGTCAAAAGGAAAAGAGTCTCTGCAGAAATCTGGTTCTAATTAGGTATTGATATTTTTGTAAGAAGATATTTTTTTATTTGGTAAAGTTCTAAAACTTTTGCACAGTATCTTCATTATTCCCTTCCTCATGATCTTCTGTTTGAACAAAGACTGGTTTTACCCATAAAAATTTTAATTGTCTCGTTTACTATGAATCAATTAAAATATTTGTAGGCTATTACTGTTTTTCAGAGTAGATTTTATCTCACGAAAAAGTTGACTAGCTTGAGGCTAGATTGTGACAAAGCTCAACTCCTGTGTTTTCCCTTGCATTTGGGTGGGACATTTTACTTAAATAAGCGTTGATGGGGCACACTGTGCTCTTTATTCTTTTGCTGAGCTAGCTCCACTTTCCCACCCATGGGGCCTTGCTGTACCTATTTTCCCATGCTGAGGGAAGGAGGGGCCCCTGGAATCTGCTCCAACAGGCACAGGGATCTAGGAAACTGCACCGGCATTCACGGCTGTCACTCCTGCCACTGGGCTCTGAGTGAGATCCTGGCTTAAAAACACAAGACCAAGATTTCAGAGGGGTTGTATGACAAGTCAGTGGCATTTATATGCACAGGATGAGATTCCCCTCACCAAGCTTCAGACAGCCAGGAGTTCAGTGACTAGTGTAAATCAGACATTTAAGCAGACCCTTAAAATCAGTGGAGAGACCAGCACTTCCAGAGAAATGCATCCAACTTAGCTTAAACAGGTATCTAAGTTTCTGTGATCCAAGTGTTTTAAGAGCCTAAACTTCCTCAGACTCCTTTGAAAATTCTGTATTGAGTTAAATATAGTAGATGATATAAGTGCTAATTTCGATGTTGTTGGAAATAATTATAAATGCACTCTAAGAAAGGTGAGACGGAAATTTCGTGGGGGAAAAAAAACCCTTTCTTCTTTTTTTTTTTTTTTTTCATAGGGTGGAAAAATTCCAGTCAGATGGACAGCTCCAGAGGCCATCCAGTACCGCAAATTTACGTCAGCCAGCGATGTGTGGAGTTATGGAATAGTTATGTGGGAAGTAATGTCTTACGGAGAACGGCCTTACTGGGACATGTCCAATCAAGATGTAGGTTATACTTTGTGACCGTGTGTGTTAGAAAAACAAAAATTACGTATTGTAAAAACACTCATATGTTTTACTATGCATGCATAAAATGTTGGTTTAGAAATAAGATTTATCAAAATACTGTAGGGTTTTAACACAATGAAAAAGTTACAGAGCTTTTACTTTTTACCTAAGCCCCTAAATTGTTCTTCTGCCATGTGGATATTGTAGGTTCCTGTCCCAAGCATCAAGTAAAATTGGAACATCCAAAATAGTAATATGTGCTCCTCACTTTATTACACTTTAGAACAGAATGAATTATTCTTATTTTCCCAATAAAAAATAATTCTGAGATTTCTGACCTCAGAGCAATGATTAATCAGCTTTAAGAAGTTGTTAAAAATTATGAGTGGCAGTTAATGACCTACTTTGGCTTTTTCAAGTTAATTATGCTGATTTAACAATAGCCTTGTTTGAATAAAATATGACCCAGAGCAACAGGTCAGCAGTAATAGAACAGATGGGTGTTAATCTTGATTTCTGACAAGAATATCTATTAATATAGAAAGTGCACAGGAAAATGCCGCGCAGGTGAGAAAGATGTCAGAAAGAGTCTCGTTTAAAGTTCTTCAGGTCAGGAGCTTGAGTGGTTTTTTTTATTATTATTTTACTTTTTGATTGAATGATCGACATCAAAGCTGAAAAAAAATATATAAAAGTGTAAATGATGAGTCAGTTTGGCACAGTGCAAAGTTGTAATATTTGACAGGTCTCAGTGTCAGAGGTTTCATGGACTGTCAAAATATGGGCAAACAAGTCCTTGGGGCAAAGAGAGAGAAATATTTACATTCCCTAGACGCCCAGTAGAGTTTCATTTCTTTTGACACCTTCCTTCTGTACCAGATTCAAACATAAAAGAAGTCTGACAGGAATATAAGATGCCTCAAAGGCAAAACCTTACCTATCTTTCAGGGAACAATAAGGAAGAACTTTTAAATAAGGGAGAAATTTTAGTATCTTCATGTTTCTAGTTGGATTTTGAAAAGTATTCCCTCTGTTGAAAACTACAAGTAAAGCACATGAATGAACCTTTTTCATAAAACAGCTAATTACCACTTCTTGCAGTTTCATCTCTTTTTAGCATCTTACCTAATAATCTTCAATAGCACATAGTAAAAAGATGCACAAATTGCTTGGTAGAATAATTTCAAACATTTTCTTATGCTGTGATCGTCCCAAATTTTTGTGTGATCTTTGTGTCCTCCCAAAATATTAAATCATCCTACCAATCCCATAGTTCTATCTGTGATGCAAAAATCTAGAAACATGGTCTGATTAGTTATTTATTCTCTTTCAGTTACCAATGGGAATATTTAACTGGAATAAAAAATGCTAAATGTGTCTCTTCTAATTTTTTTTTTTATACACTCAGGCATTTTATATGTCTTAATGTGTCAGTTTGCTTAAAAGTGGATGTGGACATAGTCATAGGCCAGATCAGATCTCCTAAAAAATATGTTTTCCTGACTTTGGATCTTTAGATGTTATTTCATTAATTCTTCCCCTCTTTCTTTAAGTCATTATTTTGGATTGGTGGAGGATACAGTTTTGTGTTGCAATATTTTTTTACGGGAAAGTCCTCCTTTTACCAGTAACTTGGAGCTAGGGTGCACCAGAAGAACCCTCATCCTACACGCTCCCTGTGGAGGCACAGTGGACTGATTGCAGATGATACACAGGGTCCCCCCAACTTCTCTGAGCAGCGGTTTCTCCTCAGCATAAGCCTGGCTGGTAACAGTAGCCTTCAAATCTCTGCACTTTACCCTGCTCCCCTATTAGACTGCTGGTGTTTGCTGGTTCTTACTCTCATTTGGTTACTGACGCTAGTGCAGATTAGTTCTTCAGAAAAGGACAAGAGTTTAGGCTTACATATTTTTTGTTGCTGTAATCCATTGTTATGATTATTAATTTGCATTATTATTATATACCCAGAAGCATAGTGATAACATTACATTGTCCAGTTGCCTGTATTTAATAATTCTTTGCGGGCAACCAGTGTATACAGTGAACAGAGCTGGTCCCTCTTTTAATCTACTTTACATCCTCCGATAGCCTGATTATGACAAAAGCATACTTGACTCTTAACAGTATTCCCTTTGTCTCTTTTTGCAGCAAAAGCAGGATTTGAAAAACAAATTGTGGGAAGCATAAATACCATAAATCATTTCTATTAGTAAGAACTCCAGCTGTGTTCTCTTCGTAGCATCGCTTATTAAAAATAAATAAATAAATAAGTGATCCTGCATCTATTTCATTCTCTCAGAATACTGATTTTTGGAACCCCACCCCCACCCTTCTTAGCAGAGTAGGCACATGTAGTACCCTTCAAAGTGCCAAAGTTTTGTATTAACTTTATTTTGTCTTCAAAAATAAACATTAATTATCAATATTTTAAAATGTTTTTTTTTTTTTGTTTGGTTGGTTTTTTTTCCCCATGTTTTGGATATTGCCAGCAATTCAATCCATCTCTGGCTAACTCATTATTTTATATTTCCCAGTTTCATCCTTCTTGTTCAGAATAAGCATCAAAGAAGGTGTTTCTGCAGTATCCCTAGACTCTTTACACTCTTGGATATAGTCTTATCTCAGTGGTCTGCCAGTTCTAAGTTCAATCTGCTTTGTTTGTAGCAGTTCATATGTGTTGTGCACAAAGGTTTTAACAAAGGTTTTAATATCTTTTACCTTTTAGAAGTTCAGAAATTTCTGTGTTACTTTTCATAGCCCGCCAGTTGTCCTGTACACACCCTAGCTTATTTTTCACATTTTTTTCCACTTCAGCTTCTAAGCCTAAGGAACTGTTTTTGTGTGTTTGTTTGTTTTTTTTTTTTTCCCTTAATACTGATCTAAAAGATCTTTACTTTTAATATTTTCTTTCCTGTACAGTACTGCTCTTCCCTGTTGTGCAAAAATACTCTGCCCCACCCTGTCTGACAGACAACTTCAGTGTCTCTAAAAGGTCACCATACTCATTCCTCAAGGTGTGGGTGAAACTGCAGGAGTTGAATATTTCTCAGTAATTTTTGAGTTGTAGGATGGTACTGTCATTCTAAATGTTCAGATAGAAAGCTGAGGCCCAGGGAGACAACTTCCCTGAGGTTGGAAGGACATTCTGTGACACAAACCTACAGTACGTGTCCTACCAGTGGGCTATGCCTCCTCTTTTCACTTCTTTTCTCCAAAAAGGTTTTGATACAGTCATGGATTTCAACAAGCTTTTTGAAGGTCATTTTGTATTCTTTGCAGTTCTGTCTGCTTTGCAGTCCACTGCTTTTGCATTTTCTCACACAACCTATGGAATATTTTCTATCTGAGGTTATTATTTTCACTATACCCTGGATATTCACCAAGTATATTTATCATGCCATATCTACTTCCTGGGGCTACATCCAGAACAGCTTCTGATCTGACTTTCTGACAAACTGAGGGAAAAGACAGTCCTATGCACTACCCTTCAGGAACAAGCACCCTTCCTTAGCAATTCTAATACTACTATGTCAGTCAATGTCAGTATACTTGAAATCCCCCATGAATGGTGTTTTAGCCCTTTTTCACAAGCCTTTCTTATCTGCCTGGCTTCCTGATGTGCTTTCTTATCCTGCCCTCAAGGTTTACAGCAGTTTCCTGTGATTTTACTTTACCCATTTTTATTTTTTATTTAAATCCAAATGGACTTGGCTAAGTAAGTCAACGGGTGGGTGTAATTCTTGGTTTAAACATTTATGCTGTCCTTCAATCATATCTTTATCTAGCAACATCTCTTATTAAATCTTTCTGTTTAGGTGATATAGTAAAATATCATTCAGCCAGGTCTTCTTCTCTCATGTGTTAACATTTCTTTATCATTTATGTAACACATCTAAACATAAAATACAACCTTTTACCCTAACAATTTTTTCTTCTGCTAAATATTTTTCTTGGATCCTTTTATAATATCTTCAGGCTTTTTGTATTTTATATGTGTATGCACAGATCTCTATCCGTTTACATGTCTGTTGCTTCTACCACACACTCCTTCATAAAAGCCTTGGGGCAAGTAATAATGCTTTCTGAAATAACTCCATTTATCAATGTATCTGTTGCTCCCTTGGTGAATTTAATTGTTCCCTGCTGCTCACTTGACTAGGTAATATAGCTATGTTCTGCACATATAGAACAATATACTTAATAAGCCCAAAGATGAAGTTAGGGAAATTATCTGAAAATGTGAAGGCTACTGGCAAAACAACAAACTCATACTTTTGTAACACTGATGATAAATTTTAGTTTATTGATTTTTTTTTCTTTATTTTGTTTCCTTTTATTTCTTAAGATGGATAGCAATATGTATTCCTTAAATATCCCTTGATGAAAAATGATTAACTATGTTGGCTACTAGGTTATAAAAGCAATTGAAGAAGGCTATCGTTTGCCAGCACCCATGGATTGCCCAGCAGGCCTGCACCAGCTGATGTTAGACTGTTGGCAGAAGGAACGTGGTGAAAGGCCGAAGTTTGAGCAGATAGTTGGTATTCTGGACAAAATGATTAGAAACCCAAACAGCTTGAAAACCCCACTAGGAACCTGTAGCAGGTAAGAAAAGTTTTAGTGTGCATTCTTATGATGGTGCACGTGGCTGGGTTCCGGATGTTCTGCTTGGTGACTGGTTCTAGTTCACACCCGCTCCATGTGTCTCAGTTCCTCCTTCCTTCTGTTCTCTGTTCTTCCCTTCCCTCATTTGACCTTCTTTTTTATCATGCTGAACGAAGCCAAAAATTACTTTCTTAAAAAAATAACCAGAATAAAGAAAGTAAATATGGAACTAATGCATTTCTCAGTAAACTACCACCCACTCATCACTCACTCCACACTCATCACTAGCAGACTTTGTTTTCCTTGTTTCTTAATATTATTAAATCTGGACAGCAAGGATCATCATCTATTGTAGTTTTACGTGATGCATCACTTGCTCTAGAAGGTGCTACAATAGAAATAGTAATTAATAATGCTCATGCTTGGCCAATGTACTTTGACATGCTACACTAGATTTTTACCTCTCATTTTATGGCTTTTTCTCCCTTCAGTGATTGTATCTCATTGTATTTCATGGTGTAGCTTTTAATGGCTTCTTCATAAATTTCAGGTGGATTATTTAATCATGGTAATCTTTTGGTCTGCTACTAGATCACTGCACTAGGGAATCAACTGGCCTGTGTTCTGCTCCTGGTTCTTCTACTGACTGACTTGCTATGTGACTTTAAGCAACTTACTTTGTGCCTCTGCTCTTTCCTTGTCTTTGTTTTGTCCCATCCAATTGAATAATGGGAATAGCTACTACTATACTTTCTAAGGTATTTAAAAGAATAGCATCTTTGTATTACTCAGCAACTTTAGTTGCAGCTGCTGTCACGCTAGGTAATAAGGTTGATATCCTGTTGATAACAATAGGCCATTAGGCTAATTTTGCTCACTCTGATCTTTCATCTTTTACATGAATATGCTTAGGAAGTATATATTGTGAGCTACAGAGTAGTCAAGAGCTATTCACAGAATAATCTAAACTGTTTTATAAAGGCCTGTTACTTTCTACTCTTGACATTTTTAATACCCCAAACTTATTTGACTCTCACCTTGCTAAATACTCCCTGATGTTTTACTCTCTTTGGAAACAACTTACTTTCCTTTTTCCTTCTCCGTAGACCAATTAGCCCTCTTCTGGACCAGAACACTCCCGATTTTACCACTTTCTGCTCCGTAGGCGAATGGTTACAAGCTATTAAGATGGAAAGATATAAGGATAATTTCACAGCAGCAGGCTACAACTCTCTTGAATCAGTTGCCAGGATGACTATTGAGTAAGTTAGTACTGGGCATGTTTAACTTGCATTTAGGGAATTTCTAGGTAAAGTAATACACAATGTTCAACTCCAAAATTTCACCCTGAGCACAAACGTGGTACCTGGAGTTAAGCCATCTGGTCAGCAGCTGATGATGTCATATTAGAGCTTCTCATGAAAGGGCAAGTACCCTTCTGCCTATGTGTGGCATCACTTTGTTCCCTGCTTTTGAGACCAATTGAAATAACACCAAGAGGCTAGAATTTGAACAAGAATGTGGCCCATTTCAAACTGTCCACATGTAGGAAAATAACCACTTTGCCTCCACTACCTATTGGTGCCTTCTTCCAGATGTATAGTAGGAAGATGTGGAATTTTCTTGTAACTGGCTGGGGGCTGCCTGTATCCTGCAAGAAATGGCTTTGCGTCAGGATAAAAGTCTACAGAAGCAAAACAATTTGAAGGCAAGCATGGCCCCGTATTGGTACTGCAATCTTAAACAAGTCTTCTTGGCACCCTGCTAACAACATTCTTGTCCTGGTGGTTGCCAAGCACATGTGATTCCCCTTACAGAGAGCAGTGGTTTTCTAAAGAAGTTTCTAAACAATATTTTCAAGTTTGTAACCCTACCCTTATCTGCCTGGTCTGACTAGGAGTCTCAGGCTATAGCTTGTGAACTGTCATCAGAGCCCACAAGCTTCTACTAGGTCAGTAGCACTAGCAGCCATGGAATTGAAACAGCTACTCCTCTTTGGTTTCCATGATGGGTATGGGTCTATATGCAAAGGGTTTCTCTAGGCCTTTCTTTAGGAAGCAGAATGTAATACCCAAAATCTTGTGTTTGTAGATGACTTTGTCCTGAAAACCACTCGGAAGTATTTTACAAGAGAAGTGTCTCTTCAAGTGTCCTTAAAAGTCACAATAGAAGATTTTTGTAGGGCAGAACATACTGGCCTCATTCTTAGGTGTGGAGACACATTCAGTGTAATCACATGACAGCTGCCATGTAATTGCACCCCTCACTGAGAAACTGAGCAGTGCCCATATGAGCTTCACAGTACTGAGCTGAGGTTCCAGTGTAGCTTCGGCGTTAGAAACCTGTAGCCCAGACCACTACATAGCTTTGACTCAGTCTTAAATTGAAAAATTAACAATGTACGCATTTATCTTCCCCAGGGATGTGATGAGTTTAGGGATCACGTTGGTTGGCCATCAAAAGAAAATCATGAGCAGCATTCAGACTATGAGAGCACAAATGCTACATTTACACGGCACTGGCATCCAAGTGTGATAGACATTTCTCCCTTATGAGGGAGGTGACAGACTGAGAGAACAGCACTGGCCTTCAGTATATATGAAGTGCTGCTAGAAGACACTTGATTTCCTGGGTCCTTCCTGCAGTGAATAGAAGAGCTACAAGAAGCACCTACAGACTTGAACTCCTAAGTGCCACCAGAATTTATGAAAAGGGAATTAGGATCCACCAGTGGTGGCAAGGAAAACAGCAGTGACAATAAACAAAGTACTACCTGAATAAACATACAAACACCTTGAGCTCTCTAACCTCCTTTTTATCTATTAGACTTTTTAAATGTACATAAAAATTTAAAAAAAAGAATATATTTGTCAGATAAAATCATGATATTATTGTTGAATTCAACAAAATATTTTCCTTAAATCTGTGATTTCTGAATCTTTTTTTAATCATTTGTGTTTATTCTTCATAAAGACTTTCTTTTAGTATGATGTTTATATCTTTGGACCTTTTTAGTGCTAATTCTATGACACATTACACTGGGTACCTCTGAAGGATTATTTGAGTTCCTAGAGATTTAAGAAGCATACCCAAGCAATGTATACCTGTCCGAACTTTGGTATCCTTTTGTGCCATTTACTTTTGTTAAATCAGCACCGTATTGACATGGCTAGCTAATTGGCAGGGAGTCAGGAAAATGCAAGTTGCCAAGAGCTCTGATATTTTTTAAAGAATTTTTTAAGGTTACACATATACTATCTTTTAAAAGAAAATAGAAGTGAAAAAAAAAAAAAAAAAAAAAAAAAAAAAAAAAAGAAAAGCAATAATGACCCCTAAGTAGTTCTAGGCACTTTTAGCAAATTGTTTGCAAGATTATTTTAATGGACTAGAGTTAAAGTGAGATATATTCTAAGATGTAGATCTACAACTGTAAACCTGCTGAGACACTGCATTGGACAAGTGATTGTAGGAGTGTCTCAGAACACAGGTGCAGTTCTCCAGTGTTACCTAAACCATTTAATCTGAGCACATCACATTTTTTTTCAATACTCTGCATTAACAAATCTGAGAGAAATAGCTGGCATATCTTTTATATAAGTTTAAACTGTATGCAGTCCAGCTGTCAGAATAAGGCTATAGATTTTATATGAGAACTGTAGAGCATGAGGCAAGGGGCAGTTCAAAATTTTCAATTTTTTTACAAGCTTTTGCTGCTCTGACCAAACATACATGTACGTGCTCACACAGACACAACAGTCATTCATCCAGAACACAGATGCAAGACTAGTCATTCAATGGAATAAGTTTTTACAACTTTTACTTATATATGAGTTTTGTTTGACCGAAATATTTAACTACCATAAGCAATAATGAACAGTGTCTCTACAGATATTGCAGGAATGTATATGAACCAGAGAGAGATGCTTTAAAAAAAATCTGAAAATTGTGAACTACCCCAGCAATGAAATGCTGTACTTCCAAAGAGAATTGGGCTGCTTCTATTGATTTTGACAGAGAAAGATCCCAGGGATCAGTCATAAATTGGTCTTGTCTGATAATGTGGGCATCCACACAAAAAAAATAAAAACAAAAGAAAAACCCTGTAAATGTTCCTTTGTAAAACTTGTAAATTTTATTTATACTGTCTTGTTTTGTACACACATTTATGTGTAGTGAGCTCTGAATACATTGAAAATGCACTATATTTTTCTATTTTACTTGCAGAGCGTCACAAACAAACATGTATATTCAGTGCTACATAATGTGTTTTCCCACATTTAGGACCAAAGATAGTTATCAAAAACTTAAATGAATCATTTTCCCCTTCCTTTTTTCTCCCCCTTTTTAGATCACTGTACAGTGTTATATTTGTCATTTTATTTATTTGTTTCATTAGGAAAGTCAGTTTGGTTATACTAATTTTTTTGTCCCCCTGCCTTTGTTGAAGAAAATCTGTAAAAAGCTTTTAACTAGCATAATCCCGTTACATAGACACTTCCATTTGTAATCTTTGTAATAGACTGTAAATATATTTTTGGAACTATAATGCAATGTGCATAAGGGTTATTTTTCAGTGTCCATATATGATTGTTTATACAATTCACAGCACTTTACAGTCATGCTGAGAAGCCTAATTTATTGCCTGGATTTGGGCAGAGTAAGAAAAAAAGGTGAATATTCTTATTTCATATTAGATTGTCATTCAGTAGAAATGGAGTTATTTTCATGTATGCAGCTCAAGACGGTTTTTTAGCTATTAAAATTAATTTTCTAGAAATGTTGTAGAAGTAAGACGCAGAGTAGACTGCATGCCCAATATTGAAAATCAGTGCACAGAAGCACTCAGCCAAGGCACTTCAAGGAGCCATTGGAACACTTAAATAATAAACATCCATTTTGTGTTATAACAAATGCTAAGTGCCTCACTACTAGGGTGAGCATCTGTGGGCAACTGCACAGGGTGCTTATCAGTTTTGCTGCTGCTTTAGGCACCCAGCTATGAATTTAGGAGTCTAAGCTCAGACACCTGCTTCCTTATTAGTCTCGGCTATTGTTTCTAAGGGCTTGGCGATTAAAGGTGCGATGCAGCAATGCTGGTATTGCTGAGAACCCACAAACCCTAAATGCAAGAGAGCTGAGGCCAGGCTTGACCTTTAGGACTTCTTCAATATTCTGAAGCACAGAGGCCTCGAAGCATGTGTGGTGACCTGGGCTCACACATGTAAATGTGAAGGCCCTAATAGTATTTCTTCCTTATTTTTCCTTGTTTGATTTAAGCCATCTTTGAAAAGTAAATATATTTTAGTGTTCATCTATATACCTTGACTGCCTTAATGTTGCCACAGATTTTTACACATTTGAAAGTGGTAGAGTAGACCCAGAAAGCACAATCAATACTCCTATTGTATCTATCTGCTCGGAATGTTACTGCAATTTAGAGCACATGCATGTAAATGGATTTGTAACTGGTAGAGCAGCAACATATTGATATTGGTTGCCATTGCCCCAATTCCAGGAAAACATAGTCCACGGTAAGAAAAATTAAGACCCAGAGAAATCTGATATTCATGGGAGGAACTGAAGAACAAGTTAGGTCAGAGGGGGAACTAAAGGCTAAATCATGAATCAAAGAAGTTGTCTCAGTTCTGGCTTGATTTCATTGAATTTGGAAATGGTGCATCACAAAGACAGATTATCAGGCTCTCAGTGAGGCTGATCTTTCTTGACTTTATCCATCTACAAGCATCTAAAAGAGAGATGCCTAAGAAAAGCAGAATGAATCTCCCTCTGGGAATGCTTATCTGCATTACCTGTAGAGGGAACCCAGATGATTAGCTTAAATTAGGTATCTAACATCCAGATAGTTAGAGTTAGGTGAGGTGATTCCTACCCTATATGTCCTTGGCTGCTAGTCCTCCACAAGCTGAGTTTCATAGAAAGGCAGTTCCTTCACTACTACTATGGCCCAGAATGTATTTAAATTGGGCTTTATCACAGAGATAGGTGATTGTTTTTTTTCTTTTATTCAGAGATTTGTAACAGATCGTCTAAATGCTATTTGTATATGGGTATTAATTCTTGAAAAAAAAAATTGCATTTGTTCTGAGGAAGACCTGCCTAGTAAATTACAGTTATTTAATATTTTAAATAATCAGAAATATTTGCTGACATACTGCTTCAGTCCAGAGGTTATGTGATCGGGTATGATAGTTGCTGTTTGCAAAACCATGTTTATCTAAAGTCTCGTCATGTAAAAATCTCCAGGAGGCAAAGATGCTTAAATGTATCTCAAATTGAATGTTGCCCTTAATATCTCAATAATTGAGCTCTGTCTGTATTATTCTCCATTTAAAATGAGTTTTCTTCTATTTGTTTAAGCTGGAATTATTTGGCATCCACTGAGGGACTATGAAACAATGATTTTAAATTAAATTTGCTTTTCTCCACTAATAGTAATATACGGTAAATAGTTTCCACTGTTTTGAATGTTACAAAAACTATCGCTTTAATGTGGGGGATGAAGGGGTTTATTTTTGGTTTGTTGTTGATATTTTTTTACATTTACTGGTTAGTAGTTGAAATAAAAAAAAATAATAATGATTTGTCATTAACTTTCTAAATAATTCATATGTAGCAAATTTGAGAATTATTTACATTTCACAACTTTTGGGTTACTACTGAGACAGTGATCATCTGACTACAGCCATAACACCAAGCAATGCTGAGACACCCTGCTACAAGGGTGGGTTCAGCCAGCATTCTAATGCCCCGTAATGGCATGAAGCAGTCCACTTGCTTTGTGTGAGGAATGAAGGCAAACAGCCAAAAAAGGACTGTTTCAACTTTTAAAAAAATATATGTGACATGTTAAAGCTAACACATCCTAAATGCATCCCTGCAGTTAGAAGCTGATATGCTCATGATATTCATTTGAGTTTTGGTTGATTTTGTTTGTTGGTTTGTTTGTTTTAAGCAAGTGACACTTGGGGTGCTTGTGGAAGAGAACAGTTCCCAGACAGCATGACAAGCCCAGCTTAAAAAAAAAAAACACAATACAAATTCTTGCCTAACAGTAATTCTGACAGCAGGTGCTGCAGGGGTATTCAGGCAGTTGGTGCTATGATTGCTGAGCAACTATCACAGCAGGGTTTCTGCATGTCCAGGACCTGTAAGGATTGTACTTCTGATAAATTAACTAAAATGTAGAAACAGGCAATTTTTTTCCCCCCCACTAACTTGGAATGCACTTGCAGATGGTAGATTTGTAATTCACAAGTTTACTCAAAAGCCTTAGCCTCAAACCTTTCCAGTAAAACAAGAAAGTCTGGGCAGCAACCTATATTTTGTGTCCTGTTCCCTTAAGCATTGTCAAATGTAGACAACAATTACTTCAAAACAGAGATCTTTATTGTTTGCATAGTGTAGCCTTCTATTTACTTAGGAATAGGCAGTTCTGTAATTAAGTTTCCTGCAAAAAGGATTGGGAAGGGATGGAGGAGGGAATACAATAGTTTGGGGAAAGAAAACAGGAAAACAAAGAAAGAAAAATTCAGTCCAACAAATGACCTGCGAAACCTGAAGTACAACTAGGCTCACCATTTTTGTAACATATTCCATACAGGTATTTAAAAAATACAGGAGATTAAACCATAGGTATAATAATCTACAATATCCTGACAAAACAGTAGTCTTGAAGAATGCAAGCTAAATTTTGGGGAATTTTTCCTCTCTGGATTTGGTTTTGTGAGATTTTTAAGTTAGGATAATGGACACACACATTTAGAGTAAAATCTGTTGGGACAGGCTAAGGGACGAAATTAGTGTGTCTATAATATCCTTGAAATTCTCAGTGCACTTTCAGGGTAGGTAAGGATTAGGCAGTTTGAAAGTGAAAGGAGTCATGTGGATTTTCTATGCTGTACAGACACAGGTTATGTCCAGTGAGATTTTGAAAGGTTAAAAAGTTAAAGAGGAAATCCCTCACTTTTGTACCTGGTGAAAAGTCACAAGATGGGAGGGAATGGGAAGAAAGGGGTGTGAAGACATTCAGAATATGTGAGTCTATGTCATAGGGCTCCACAAGACATTACTGGCAGGGAAATTAAGGAGTATGAAGATTTTTTTGTTTAAGTAAAGAGACACTGTTACTAAAATGTACCTCATAATCTAATGTGGAATGGTTTCAGTACTCTGAATTTTTCCTCAGGTCAGATTGGAATTTGTCAAAGAGACTAAACTAAGACAGATGGGAAAGCAACTGGTAATACACAGATCATTCAAGCGGACTTGAAAGAGACATGAAAGGAGAATTTTACATTAAAAGCCTGAAAATAAAACATGAAATATGATCATATTTACTCTCAGAAGGTTTTAGAGTAGTTTTCTTCAAGTCTAGGGCAACGATAGTGGATTTTAGCAGTACCACTATACAAACTGGGTGAGATTAATGTCTAATTAGAATGACCAAAAAAGAACCACAAGTCAAAAAACAGTTGATGTCTTGATAGCCTGTGACAAAAAGATGTGATACAGCCATGCGAAATTTGTGTAGACAGCCAAATGAATCTTGGACAAAACGAGACATAATACCTAGTGCCAGAAGAGCTAAATCAGGAACAGAAAATCTATCCATCCATGGACCAAGGCTTCCGTACTTAACTGAACCAAATAGCCAATTGTAGAACTGTGCTGTTAATAATAATTAATACTAATAATTAAAAACTACAACTTAGAGGTTATCTGATGAATCATAATATGGCTTACACTGAAAAATACACTCAGTACTTAAGCCATAGCTGTGCCCGGAGACTTGTGTGCGCTAACTGGTATTAGTGTTCCTTGACTGAGTATTTCAATTATAAGCCCAAGTCCATAACTAAAGCCTTCATCTTTTGTGCCAAAAACAAAGAAGGAGTGCTGAGGAGTCCGTAATGTTTATCAAATACAATAGAAATTATCATCCAATTATTTCCTTAAAATTCCCAAGAAAACCATAAATTTATCTCTTACATTAAGAAACAAACTTCCTGATCCAAAGATGTCATATGACTGAGAAGAAAAATCTTTTGTTGGTTTTAGTAGGACATCCAAATCTGCTTCAAAGAGGCTAGACTGAAAAATTATAGATAAAATGTATCCATGTTGATACCTCACATTTCATGTCTGTAGAAACATAACTCAGGCAATTTCTTGACTGTCATTCAACCTGTGTAACTATGCCAGCTTCCACTGGCTTCCTGAAGGGCTGAATGTCCATTTCTAAGATGTCTGCTAGAAAACATGTTTCAATTTCCTTTCCTCAGGGACCAAGCAGCCTATGCCAAGAATGCATGTGTGGTTTAAGAGTAAGAAGGTGCAGGATTACTTTTCTTCAGGGTGTTCTTTTCAGTTCTAATTGTAAATTTAGTATGTTCTCCCATTGATGTTGTACATAGTAAATCACATGAGAAATCTGCTTTGCCTGGAATAGACTAAGTGAGATTATCCAGATACCTCCTGAAGGCCACTCAGAAATGGCAGCTTTTAAGTGGTGGTTAAGATTTTGTTCAGAAACTGAAAGAGATGTGCAGCTTTCACATTCTGTAGAACACACCACTTACCAAAGTATGGAGGTTTCTGGGCAGCAGATATCCTCTGTCACCATCACTGAAATTAGACCATGAATGCAAATCTATGAGTGCATAAGAATAAACAAAAAATTAATTCTGTAACAGAAATAGACCAAGTCTTCACTGTTTATTATTTGATCTTGGCAACTCTGGTGCTTCCATGTGGGGTCAGTGGAAGAGTAAGGTGGGTCCAGATATAAGATAGGAGAATGGGATTGGGTGGAGCGAAGGGACTTTCTGGGTGTGAAAGGAGAGGCTGAGAGGAGGTGCTGCACCTGTGGCTGGCTTTGGACAATCTTTATATTTCTCTTTCAAGATGTCTATGCTGCAGAGCCCTTTCCTTCAGCCCTTTTCTCCCCAGCTCTCTCTCCTGGCTCTTTTACTACAGTAGCCTCTGAAGTCTTCCCTTACATTACTCTATACAAAATAGCAGTATCTTCTTTCACAGTAGCCAGTGTTTGTATCCTCATGGGCTGCTGGAGAAGAAGACAGGCTTAGATTCAAATCCAGGCCAATGTGCATACATGAAGAAATTGGGCCAGCAAGTCTGAGGATTTTCCTTTAGTATTACTGGACCTTGATTCTATGGACAGGTAATTGATTACTATTGTGGAGACAAAGGCTGCACCTTACTATATAGCTTCTCTGCACACTCTGGTTCATCCACTGCCAAGAACAAGAAGGGGTGCAGGGAAAAGAATTTAAAAAAAAAAAGAAAAAGCTCTCAGGCATTCCTTTGAAGTGCTCTTTCCGAAAGAAATAATTGTGTCAATGCTTATGCTACCTAAACTTAATGTGAGAGACAAATCCTCTTTGATGCTTCCTGCTTGCTGGCAAAAGCATTCCAGATAGACTGTGTGCTGTCTACTGTAAATCTCAGTCACAAGTTGCCTCCTATCACATGAAACTGGCCTGGTAGAGTTCAATAATTGTTTGACTTGATGATCTTAAAGGTCCTTTCCAATCATTGTGATTCTGTGAAACTGCTTGCTTGTGAAACTGAGTGTCTCCCAGACAATACCTTTCTTGCAGTAGTTGAGTATCACAACACCAAGTCCCTCTGTGTCTCTGTCTTTTGAGGGATATTTCTGCAGCCATGAGGAGGAAAACTGGCTTGCACTATGCTCTATTTCCATTTCTTCCCAGCTGGCATTAGTCATTAATATTTACCTGGCAGCACTTGTCCTTCACTGGGAGGGGAGTAAGTAGAAGATGACAGTGAGGAAGGAATGTTTGGTACCCCAGAAACAACAAATGCCACGTCTAGTGACTACAAAAAACTGTGGGTCAAGGAGATCACACCAAGTGATTTGCACTCTTGAGCTTGGAAGTCATTAGTGTTGGTCAAAACATAAACAAGTATGTGTATGGGGGAAGGGGGGGTTGAATACAGAAGAGCTGAAATTAGCCAGCTGATTTACATGTGAACTACCTAGTAAAACCATGATGCAAGCTAATGGATTATAGTTAAAATAATACCAAATCTTCCCATTGGCAGTACAATCTACGAGGGAGCTGAATGGCAGAAATCAAAATACCTGGTGGGGACTATTTCAGGGCAATTGGGAAAATGAGTTACCTTCTGTGATTTTATACTCCTTATAATGAATGGGGGAAAAGTCTTTTCTCATTCATGTATACTATTATAAACCTATTTCTTACGGTTTTTATTAAGTGAATATAGCTGGATTAATGTAAATCATATGGAAACTAATACTTTACCTGTGTTATCTGCTTCTGAATTATTTGCTGAAAAATGGTGAAGATATTCCCTAGAAATATTACCTGCGTTCAGTATGGCAAGCTATTTTAATAATTATGGAAAAGGAAAAAAAAATCCTTGTGAAGTAAGTCTTTAAAGCAACTAATACTATTTTTACACTTGTATTTTGAAGTAGGATTGTGTAAAGCTGAATTTATTTTTAACATCAGATACTGTCAAGCTATTTAAATTTAAAATCCTAGAGGAATGGATATTATATATTTCATAATGCTTTTACACGTGGCTGCATGATATTTAAGGTTGAATTTTCAGGTGTAAATTAACGATACTCCACTTTAGACACCAGAGAAACAGAAATCACATATCTCAGCTTACAGTTATGTATCTGCATGTCTGTCATTGAGCTATTGCAGCACACTTTTGTGAAACAGAATACTATATTTGGCTGTGCTTGTACCATAAGTTCTATTGTGTTGTTGCTATTGTTTTAGTATTTAAGGCTTTTGGTGATGAAAGCCCATGTTAACTAAGATCAGTGAGCATTAATAAGCAGGTGAATATGATGTAAATTGGTGCAAGCCGTTTGCTAGAAGTAGGGAGATATATCACAGAGGTGACATCCAGTTGTTACTGAGCTCACTCTCTCCCCTTGTCTAGTGTAAATGCCAGAACAAGCCAACAGACTGACTGTCCTCATGCTTATTGACAGATGAATTGTGTCTATGCAGAGTTCAGGATACACAGTCGATGGAAATGTAACACCCATCTGACATCGTTTTAACTCTGTTTCCAGGAAGACTTACTTTTTTTTTTTTTTTTTTATGAGTTGATAAATACCGTACTTTCTTTTCTGAGGGCACATGGAAGTTTTACATATCTTATGCGTGAGAAAGGTATAGAAAGAGTAAGACTGACTCTACAGCTACAGGCTGTAGGAAGGGAGAGACTGTACATATTCATAGACTGCTAAAACACTTTGAGCTGCAGCTGCTTGCCTGGGAAAAGGTTGGTTAGGATAAGTCTAATCCAAAATTGCCTCCAAAATTCGTTCCTGCACTGTACAACCTTTTCCCTTCCTGAAACACCTTTCCTGTCCAGAAATCCCCTCCCTCTTGCTCTGAAATGGGTGTTTAGGTGACTTCTCTGGGAATGAAGAGACTGTTGTTCTGAGTAAAGTACAGTTTTTTCAGGGAAGAGGCTGAATGGCCTGTTGTGTCTCAGAAGAGCTAATATCTTGCTCTGCAGGCACTGCACTTTTCCATAACATTTATGCTATTGCTCAACTATTAGATAAAAAGTATATGACCCATTTAATCCTTCTTTTATATGTGTTTCCTGTTGAAAGGATGAATTTAGGCATCTACTTTCAGGGAAGGTTTGGAGTTGTGGATCCCTGAAAACAGTTTCCTCAGGACACATCCAGATTTACTGCTGGGATACATGATGGCATATCCAGGACCCCTGAAAACTAGTTCTCATTGAGTTTTCTTTCTGTGGAAGTTACAGTATGGGTGGTCACTTGTCCATGTGCTAGGTTTGAGCCATCACTGCCAACATATGGCCTTGGCATGTGTCAGAGACTGGCTAAATGACTTCTAAATCTGGCCATACAGATACCCCAGTGAAGAACTGAAGTGCTATCCTTGTCTCAGCAGGGCTTGTCAGCCAGTTTATCCACTGTCTTTGACTGGCCTTCAATTTCTCCAAACTGTTTTAGGTTTCTGTCTCTTTCCAAACTTGTGATCCCCAGACCTTCATCCTGGTGCTGACCAAAAACTGTCAGCAGAGAGAGAGACAATATAAGTGTAACATGAGGTTTTAAATACCTATGCGTCTAAGTGTTGGTTTTAACTACCATTTGCCTTTAACTTTGCATAAATTCACATGTCAATCATTTTTACTAATTCAAAGAGTTACTTGCCTTCAGAATAGTAAAAAGAAACTATCAGAGTCAAAAAAGTCTTCCTTTTCGAAAGGATTTCTCATCAGAGTTGCTTTTTACTGCATTCTTTTCTCACACATTCCTTGCAGTACTAGGGTTTCAAAGGGCAGGTGTAAAAAAAATTATTAGAAGAGAGATTTGGCTTAGTTAATACCTTCCGTTCATGTAAAATTAGTCCCTAGGACACTACACTAGGCACAGAAGAAAACATTCTGTCCCTCCATCAGATTGCTTCCTCTAGCTTTTCCTTTATTTTTTTGCTAAGCCTCAGACATTATGGCTATTAATATTGTCAGATCCACTTCTCAGCTTATCATAAAACATCTGCTCCCATTTTGTCCAGTTTGGTGACAGAGATGTATGACATGCTACAACGTATTAATAATACTCTTCTCTTGAACGAGTATCTTCCCTTTGATTCACACAGTTAAATAATCTAATCCATGTGCTGGAATGACAGATACTACATTGGAATCAACTGTAAGAATATTGGTTGGTATGGCAGGGAGACATTCCTCTGCTGGTTTATTTTTCTTCAGTATTACTGTTACATTGGCTTGTCTCAATGTCTGTAATGAATTATTTTTCTCTCAGGAATTTTCAAATAATTTAGTTAAGAGATTGCTAGCCATATGTAGCATAATTTCTATTCAGTCCTGGCCTACATCCATTAGTCCTAAAACTACACTGTTTTAGGGCCTTCATATGGCTAGCCTGTTGGTAAATGCACAGTAAAAACTCCATCTTTTTCTTTCCTTTTCTTTTTTTAAGCTTGGGGGAGTGGGGGGTGGGGAGGGTGTGGAAGGGCACAGGGTTTTGCATCACAAGTAACAAAAGCTTGTCTTGGGGTGCCTAATATCATGTAATGACTGTTACAAATCAGCTAAAATGTTTTATAAAATTCTTCAGCAATACTGAGAGCTTCTGATAATATCAGTTAGTCTAATGGAGAGTCTGCTTTATCAGTTTACGTGCTAGATTCTGACAACCACATGTATGCTTTTTTAATTAAGCAGAGTCTAAATTGAACACACCCATTCCATCCTTTTCCTGCTTTTCTGTTTTAAGGAGTTATCTACATCTTCTCCTAGTCTTTAATTTTATATCCAAACACCCATCTGAAAAACTGTACTTCATTCATTTACTTCCTTTATTTCCGAATAGTGAAATTCTTAAGTATAACCCTGTGGCTCATTGAGACCCAATGTGAAACACAACTACATTTCCCTCATGTTAGAGGTGTTTGATTGGGAATCTTTGGGTTTATTGACGTTTACCTAGCTAGTCGATGAGAATTTTTGTCAAGTAGTGGTGTATACATGGCCATTGCAATGATAGTGTACTTTGCCTCTATTACTTCCTGATATCAGGATTCTGCTGCACTGCCAATTTCATATCTGTTGTTATTTGTTTGACAGAATCAAAAACATGCCAGGTGCTTTGCAAAACAAAGAACAAGAAAAATCCCTTTCCAGAAGAGATGGCAGCCTGAATAGAAATGACATTATGGCAGGAGACAAAGGAAGCAGAAAGGGGAAGCAAAACAAGAGTTATAACCATAAGATCATGAGATTGGTTTGGAGACACAGTGAACGCTATGAGGCATTTTTTTAAAGCGCATAAGGACTGTAGTTGGGATTAGAGAATGGAAATGTAGAAAAGAAGCGTGGAAAGGAATGGAGAAGAAGGGAGGAACAGACTGGCAACAGGAGGAAGAGTAAACAGAGGTGTATGGGAGAGGCCAGAACAAACACCTGACAAACTGAGGAATATGACTAATGCCAAGAATAAAAGACCACATCTGAAGAGCATGATGATTTCAGGAGGATGGCGAAGCAGGACATGATGCTGCTGCTAGGGAGAGAAGAGCCATCAAAGCTGCCCTGGAAGCCTGCCCTGGAAGCTCCTCACATTAATATAACCCTGCTTCCCCATCTTCTTTCTAGCTCCCATCTTATACAAAAAAAAAAAAAAAAAAAAAAAAAAAGTGTATATAGAAGAGCAAAGGAGAAGGAGAAGCAGCTAAATCAAACATGTCCAAAGATCCTGCTGGGGAAGACATTTAAGCTGGGATAATAAAGATTTACTCCTACTGGTGCTGCTGCTGATAGCATGCAGCAGAAAGCACCCTGTTAGCCTTTCTCATGCAGACAAATCAATGAGAGTCTTTGCCACTGCTTACAAATAGGCCTTCCTGAGAAATACTCGGCAAAATTGTAAGACTCCAGCCAATCCAGGACATTTTAAAATGTCCTTTCATTCTAGATCAGAAAGAGGAGAAATTATAAAATTCACAGTGAATGAACAGGGAATAAAAATATTTGAGCACTTTCTTCTAAAGCTGAAAATAATCATTTCAGTATTACAGAAAAATAGAACTTTGTAATTGAAAAAAATGCATTTCATAACTTTTCATTAAAATTTCTGTTAAAATTGGGAATTATTTTAATTATGCTGGATTGGTTTGTTTTTTTTTTTTCCTAGAAAACTGGTGCTGTTTTTAGAAGGAAACTGGAAAATTGCCATTTTCAGTCTGTCAGACATTTTAAACTACTCCAATTTCCAAGGTAAAATTTCTTCAAGAGTAAGGAAGCTGCAAAGTGGCCAGTCTAATCTCTTCCTCACTTCCTTCTCCTCTGCTTTGGTGATCAGACATGTCTAATGATTAGGCTGCAAAGAGCAAAACCAGTTTATATGTCATCCAAGAAAAGGCATTTTGACAAACTCTATAAGAATTATTAACTAGATCTACTTACAGGAAGGCACCTTTTTCTGCAGACTATGTCTCCGTTTAAATCCTCCTCACAGCTCTTCCATTTTGCCTGGGAAGGTTTATCAGAAAGCACACTGGAAAGGTTCAGGACTCTGTCTCCAGTGAAACTCTTTTTTAGACACAGCTACAGTTTGGGAGATGTACTCATATGACAGTTGAGAGACTACTGCTGGTATTGGAGTATTCTGTTACTTTGGTATATATAGAAACTTTTTTGCTTGGTACTTCTGACTGCAAAGTATTGATGTTTAGGACACTATAGGTACTTACCCATTGTGGTTTTCCTTATAAGTTTTAGAGGACAGCACTGGATAAATTTTTCTTCTCCTTCAGGGTAACACAGCTGTGCATGAGTCATTCGTCTTGAATGTACACCAGAGTGATATCAAGTTGGTTGTTGTGACACCTTATCAATATGATGCCCATTTTCAGCCTCTTCTAGCAGTGGAATGATTTAAGTATTGTCTAGTGGAGACAACAGCCTCATTTAAGAATATCTTGGTGACTCTGGATAGGATTGAAAAAACTCATCTGGATGGGGAGGAGACAACTGAAAGTCATAGCCAAAATATTACCAGAAAACATGAACTGGTGGGGTTTGTCTATAATTTTCTTGAAGATTTTAGTAAATGGTGACTTACTGGATTCTCAAATGGCAGCAGTGGCCAAGCACTTTTTTTTTTTTTTTTTTTTTTAACTGTCTTCAATTTGAACTTTGCTTAAGTTAATGAACTCTTGTCACCTCAGGGCACTATTTTAGCAATGAGGTTTACAAGACCTGCTCTGCCAATATTGAAACTTCAGCTATGAAAGAACATATCAGGTATAGAGAGTTAACACAATGCTCAGCAATGCTTGAAGAATCAGACCCATCTCACTAATTTCTCTCTGCCGTCACTGAAATAATGCTGGATTTAAATCATATAGCCATGGTGTCAACTTGCAAAATCTACCCTGCTTAAATTATTCATATAATGAGATGTAGTTCAGTTTTTTAACAGTCCACATATCATTAAAAAAAGGGATGGCCAAGTTATAGTGTCTCCTCATAATACAGAATTTTTTACTTATCACTTTTACATAGTTGAAGAAACCCCATTAACTCATTTGCATAAAAATTTTGCAATAATAGTCTTGGCATAAAGCAATAACAAAACATAGTTAATATTTAAACTAATTATATTTAGCCAATCTCCAGATTTTGCATAATTTCACCTCTGTTCCTGTCATGATAGCAGGTATGGAACATGTGTGCACCTATCTTTTGATCCTGAGGGAGAATTCTCTGCTATATGGCACCTTCCCACACTCTGCTACAAAAAAAAAAAAAAAAAATAAAAGGTAATTTCAATTGAGAAAGGTGACATAGCCTCTGAAAATTGCAGTTTGACCTACCTTCTGAGTTCAGACACTGAACTGGCTGTGTGATTTGGGAAGGGATCTAATACCAGCTACCTCAGTAGCCATGTGACGTTAAAGGAAAAAGGCTAGGAGTTGGGGTGGGAGAAAGTATTACAATATATCCTGTAACTAAAGGAGAGCATGGTTATTTTGCCAATAGTTGTTTGGGTTTTTCTTTTTAACCTTGATAATGCTTTTCCTGCCAGTCCTTTCCTATTGTTATCTCTCAGCCTTTCCAAGACGACACTTGGTTGTGCGTAAAGTAAGAATTGCTGTACTGACTTGAAGCACAAGTCCATGTAGCCCTGTGTACCTGGCAGGTGTCCTGTCTTGGTAGGGGTACAGTCCTGTTGTTAGAAGGCCTCCAGTCTCCCCTACCAATTAGGGACACCTTCAGCTGTTGACTTCCAGACACCTTCAGAACCCTGTATCCAATATGTACAGTTCAAATGCTTCCTAAATCAGGGGGTGCACTATGTTTAATAGTCTGAATTTGTCCTAGATCCTGTGAATTTGCTTCCTCCTTCTGTCTCTCTCTGTCTTGTCCTTCTTTCTTCTGAAATAGAATGACCAGGGCTGCATGAATTATTCAACATAAGAGTGTATGATGTATTTATACAGTGATATAGCGATACAGTGTATTTATACAGTGATATATATATATATGTTTTCTATTTTGTTTAGAGTTTCTTTCTTAATTATCCAAGTTTCCTGTTTCATATTTTTACCTGATACTGAGTGCTTGGCTTGGTGTTTTCCGAGAGCTGTCTAACATTAAGTATTTTTTCTTTCTTCTCAAGCAACAGTTAATTTGTAGTCCCTGCCTGTATATGTATAGTTAGGCTTATTTTTCCCTTGTTCATTTCTTTCTGCTTTATCACATTTCATCACCACTTTATTGCCTATGGCATTCAAACTTGTGAAATTATTTTGCTGTTCCTTAAAGGCAGCTTCTGATTTAACTTTTAAAAATAATTTTGTATCAAACTTTCTCATCTGACAGTTCTTAGATATCACATCTCCCTTTACTACTAATAAAAGTACTTTTACTTAACTCCTTTGTTTTAATTCATGACTCAGTCCAGGAATCTTTGCACACACTTAAATGCCCAGTTGCGATAACTTATTTCTGCATTTTTCAGAATGGGAAAGGGAGGCCTTCAAGCTGTTGTCATTTATGTTTTATTAATTGGAAACCTTAAAAGTAGAATTTAGAGCTTCTTATTGCCGACTAGTTCTGACAGAGTAGTTATATGACCTTCAGAGTGAAAAATTACTAAGAGCTAGATCCATAAAGTGCATTTAGGAGTAGCCTTTAGCCTCTCAGATGTCCTGCCTCCTCACAGAAGCTATAAAGCCAGATTAGGCACATCCCTCTACACTGAAAGAGGACAGCTGGATATTTAGCAATAGCCTCCACCAACTCTGACATACCAAGCAGGGAACAGCCTGAGTGAACTGGAGAAGCAGCCAGATGGGGGAAATAAAACAAGTGAATGGTGTACGGATATTGGTATATTTTTTCAACACTGCCTTACTCATGGGGCTAAGGGTGTTACAAGGTGACACTTTCAGCATCTCTCCCACAGTAACTGTTCCTTTTGTTTATCCCACAGTTCCCTGCAGTGAGCTCTAGCATCAAACTACAACACTGAGGTGCCAATCAGTCTCTTTCTATCGCAGTAAATATTGAACTTTCAGTGTCATTCCACAACTGAGTAGACTTTGGGGAGCTACCATGTCAGTGTGCGCACCCAAAGCTGCATTTAGACACTTCTGGTTTATTGCAGGTCTAAGCTGGAGTCTGTGTTACAGTACCAGTGAAAGCAGTGAGAATAATTCAAACCTTGATTTAGCAAATCTGTTAAACTTGCCTGTGTAAACGGGAAACACTTCTGTTTGTCCCATATGTTAACTTCACTGAAAAGGCATTTTAATAATTCTCCAACACCTATTCTGTGTATACACAAGGATTATGCCATGACCAACATTATCTTATGTGAATATTGAGAATATGTAATTGTAGACAGGTGAGTATACCCTATTAGTTATTAGTATTCATAACAGACCAGAAATTTTACATAGTGGGAGAAATAAGTGGCAATATATGTGGGACATGACTGACATTTAGTGTTTCTCCAGCTGAGTTGCATCTTGGATATTTGAGAGGAGGAATGAAGAGCTTATTTATTTATTTATTTATTTATGGAAAACATTTCCACTTGCTTATAATTAATAAAGCACAGAAATGTGCAGTACTGTTTATATCTTTCTGTAGCTATAAAAGTAATACTTTCAAAAGTTATAGCTCTACTTGGCTGGCCAGAGACAAAAGTGAACTAGCTGTTAGAGGAGATTTGTCTTGTTCCTAGAAGAAGTGTTAAGAATTTCCATCTATTCTGTTACACTGTAGATGCCTTTAAATCTTTCTCTGAATCTCTAGAACACTGGGAACTAATAAGACAAAATTTAAGAAACTGCGCAAACTATCAAATCAAGCTATTATGCAAAGTTTTAAAAATTAATAAACCTTGATTGGCTGCTATCTCTATCATCTACATCTAAGTATTTATATTGATATAGACTAGTTCCTACATTACAATCCATGTTTTACTTTCTCAGTTTATTAGACATATATGCTGGCCCAGCCTCTCCACTGCTTCAGAAT
This sequence comes from Merops nubicus, assembly GCF_000691845.1. Lineage (NCBI taxonomy): Eukaryota > Metazoa > Chordata > Aves > Coraciiformes > Meropidae > Merops > Merops nubicus. The sequence goes on along the minus strand of NW_008583585.1, from coordinate 7,667 downwards.
ATTTTTTTGTATTGCTCCTGTTTAAATTTAATGGGTTCTATTTTTTACTTGACAGATGATAACTGAGTAAAAATGTCAGGCAGCAATAAAATTAGAGACAGTGAACAAAAAAATAGAGCTAGAGGAAAATTCATAACAAATCCCAGGTCAGCTAGTCATTCCTGATATGTACTGGGCAGGTACAGCTCTTTTTATTTACAATACCAAGGTGGCAAAGATAGTGAATTTTTATGTACTCATGCCAAATAACAGTAAAGCTATTTCTAGAAGATATGATATCCTCAGTGACACAAAGGAACTGGTAGAACGGCTGTGACCTTAAACTTGGTCAAAAAATTCTAAGTAAAACCTTTAAGTTGATGAACTTTTTTTGCCAGTTCTGCAGTTGCGTGTTCACACTAGGTCCTTCTTCACAGCCCATCTTACCAGACCTTTCTAGCTCTTTTATTTCTGTATAGACTGTGATCAAAGACTGGATGCCTGCAACCTTTTTCTTCAGCTCAACCAGTCTTTAGCTCTTCTTTTACCTTCACTTGGTATTGTTCCTGCATCACTACATTGGTTGTTTGCCTTGGGTTTTTTTAAGATTTTTTTGTCTTGTGTAGTTGTCTTTTGAATGTAAACTATACTTTCATTATTACAAGATGGATTTAGTTCAGTCTTTAGTTCTAATCCAAATCTGAGAATTTAGGAACTGAGAAGTGATTGATTCTTTAGAGAAAAAAAAAAAAAAATCCTCTAGTTCTGTAAAAGCACAACTTTTCCTTTAATATAAATTTATACTAAGGTTTCCAAAAGTTTGGGAACTCACCTTGACAATTTATGGGGACCTAATGTTTTGGGTTTTTTTTTTTTAAGTACTGATTTCCAAACCTCTGAAATACAGAAGTTCTTGGTTTATTACAAACTGCAGAAATATAAAAAAGATCTCTTTAAAATAAAAGGAACAACCTAAGTTAGTGATTATTCTTTGACATTTAAAGCTTTGATGTATTTTATGCTCAAACCCACTCTTTCTTATAAATGCATACACATTTTGACTGCATGTTCACAGAACAGAATCATAGAATCATTTAGGTTGGAAAAGACCCTTAAAATCATCAAATCCAACTGTTAACCTAACACTGCAAAGTCCACCAATAAACCATGTCCCTAAGCACAACATATACATGTCTTTTAAATACCTCCAGGGATGGTGACTCCACCACTTCCCTGGGCAACCTGTTCCAGAGCTTAACAATCCTTTTGGTGAATCCTTTTTCCTAATATCCAATCTGAACATCCCTTGACACAACTTAAGGTGATCTCCTCTTGTCCTCCTGCTTGTGACTTGGGAGAACAGACTGACACCCACCTCACTGTAATCTCTCAAGTAGTTGTAGAGAGCCATAAGGACTTCCCATCAGCCTCCTGCTCTCCATGCTAAACAAGCCCAGTTTTCTCAGCTGCACCTCATAAGTCTTCCGCTCTAGACCCCCCCACCAACTTTGTTGCCCTTCTTTGGACATGCTCCAGTACCTCAATGTCTTCCTTGTACCAAGGGGCCCAAAACTGAAGTCAACATTCAAGGTGCAGCCTCACCATTGCCAAATACAAGGGGATGATCACTTATCTAGTCCTGCTGGCCACACTATTTCTGATATAAGCCAGGATGCTGTTGGCTTTCTTGGCCATCTGCACATACTGCTGGTTATTACTCAGCCAGCTCTTAACCAATATCCCCAGGTCCTTTTCTGTCAGGCAGTTTTCCAGACACTCTTCCCCAAGCCTGTAGCATTGTGTGGTGCTGTTGTGACCCAAAGGCAAGACCCACAACTTGGACTTTTTGAACCTCATACAATTGGCCTCAGCCCATCAGTCCAGCTAGTCCAGGTCCCTCTGAAGAGCCTTCCTACCCTCAAGCAGATCAACATCCCCTGCCCAACTTGTTGTTATCTGCAAACTTACAGGGGGAGCACTTAATCCCCTCATCCAGATCATTGATAAAGAAATGAAAGAGAGCTGGCCCCAGTACTGAACCCTGGAGAATATCACTTGCGACCAGCCACCAACTGGGCTTAACTTCATTCACCACTACTCTTTGTGACTAGCTGTCCAACCAATTTTTTTACTCAGTGAAGAGTACACCCATCCAAACCATAAGCAGCCAGTTTCTCCAGGAGAGTGCTGGGGGGAAATGGTGCCAAAGGATTTCCTAGAGTCTAGGTAGACAAGATCAACCATATTTCCCTCATTGACTAAGCATGTCACCTTGTTACAGGAGGAGATCAGATTAGTGAAGCAGGACCTGCCTTGTTGACTGGGTCTGCCTACTTGGTTGTCATGTACATGTCTCAAGACAGTACTCAGGATGATCTGCTCCATTGCATTCCCCTGCACTGAGGTCAGACTGACAGGCCTGTAGTTCCCCAGGTCCTCCTTCCAGCCTTTCTTGCAGATGTGCATCACATCTGCTAACGTCCAGTCAACTGGGACCTCCCCAGTTAGTCAAGACTGCTGATAAATGATGGAAAGTGGCTTGGTGAGCACTTCTTCCCTCTTCCTCTGTACCCTTGCATGGATCCTATCTGGCTCCATAGACTTGCATGCATCTAAGTGGAGCAGCAGGTTGCACACCACTTCCCCTTGGATTATGTGTGCCTCATTCTGATCCTTGTCTCTGTCTTCCAGCTCAGGGGGCTGGGCACTCAAAGGACAACAGTTTTTACTGTTAAAGACTGAGGCAAAGAAGACATTCAGTACCTCAGCTATGTCCTCATCCTTGATCACTGTTTCCCCCCTGTATGCGATAAAGAATAGACATTCTCCTTAGTCCTATTTTTCTTGTCAGTGTATTCACAGAAACATTTTTAATTGTCTTTTATGGCAGTAAGCAGATTGAGTTCCAGCTGGGCTTTGGCCCTTCTAATTTTCCAACTGCATGAACCCATGGTACCTGTGTAGTCTTCCCCAGTTTCCTGCCTCTTCTTCCAAAATTAATAAACTATCCTATTCTCCCGAGTGCTAGACAAAGCTCTCTGCTCAGCCAGGTCCATCTTCTTCCCCACTGCCCCATCTTTTGACATGTGTCGGTGCAGAAGTTTGGAAATTTATATATTTTATTTTATTTTATTTTATTTTACAACTGTGTGTGTCCTGTGTATTGTACTTATACCTGAATAAAATGTGGGAGGTTTTAATACTGTAGGGGTTTGGGTTGGTTTTATTTTATTTTGTTTTATTTTATTTTATTTTATTTTTTTTAAAATCATGATTGACAGTAGGAGTAGATTTGGTAAGGAGAATGTAATAAGGATTAAAAACATTAGGTGCTATTAGGTGACAATAAATGTAATGAAATCTCAAGGTCAACTTAATTTCTTGCCTCTCCTTATCTCTCTGGCACATAATACAGTATCTCAGTAGCTGCCACCAACAGCTACCATCAGAATGCCTGGCTAATTAGTAATCAGTCCTGTCACTTAGAGTGATCTCATCCAACCTGACTCTTGAACAACAATGAAAAAGGAAATTGGAAACTCATAGCAACTATGTGTTTAGTCCACTTATTTTCACCAGCATTATGTGCCTGCAGTTCAAGCTTTCATTGTGCTACACTAATAGGCATGTTTGAATATGATGGTTTTGGTAGCTACTCATTTAGGAATAGTCTGTTTCACTAAGACACACATGTACCTACTGGCCAAATAACACCATCAAATGTTAAAAGATAATATTTCTTATCAGTTCAATGGCATTAAGATATGGAAAAAGCTCTTTAATAAAACTCCTAATTGTAAATCCTTTCTCATCAGTAAAGATTTCAGCACAGAAAGTACCCATCATAGCTGAACAAAACCAGAGAGCATCTCGCTGCTTGGGCCTGATCCAACAAAGCAGTTAAGAACACCTAGAAAATAGGTACAAAAATATCTCATCAAAGCCACTGTGATCACACACATGATTAAAATGACACAGAAATATATGTGCTTTTCTGGATTAGGGTCTAAGGAATAAAGCACTTCATGTGAGCCTTTCATGTAAGGCACTGCCTTTTGGCAATCATGTGAGAAACGCTTTCTGATGAGGCCTTGGAACAGTCTGCCCCCGGAGGTGGTGAAGGCACCATCCCGGGAGGTGTTCAAAGAATGTGTAGACATAGTTTAGTAGTCAGGGAAGTGTTGGGTTGACAGTTGGACTTGATGATCTTACAGGTCTTTTCCAACCTTAATGATACTATGATTCTGTGTAGTAAAAATATTTACAAATCTTTTTAAGGGATGGCATATAAATAAGAATTATTATCTTGCCTTTTCACTGCTAGAGTCAGGACACCTTCATATGTGAAAAACCTGCACTTTAAATGATCACTTTATTCCCAAACTAAGCAGCTGTCTGAAATGGCAATCATAAAGTGCTAATCTCTGCTACCAATAAACAAAAGTGAATCACAGTAGAAAACTCGTTTATGTGCAGTAATCTCCAGAGGATTAGTATTTCAAGGGATCACATTTCCTAAAATTCTTCTTTCCTGATAACTGTCTCTGCTGTGAGGTGACACACCAATAGGCATAAATTATCTAGAGCTGCAGATTAGCAGAGGCTATTTGGGAGTTCAGAGTGCAGTATAAATAGATGCAAAACAGTAGGGGAACTGGTGCTCATCACTAACCTCAAAAGGATAAGCGCGTCAAGCTCTGATTTCCTTGCTGTTGTTAGCTGCGATTTATCACAAGACAGTGACTGAGAGTCTGTCTTATCTGTGATAATTTAATGGCTTAATGGCAGTCCCTTTATCTGGGGGTCATAATTAAGCTTGTTTGATCAGTTTCCTAACAAGCGCCTCGTGTGTCTTTTTAGCTATGCCTATTTTTTCTCTGGGTAAAGGAGCATTTTTGCTAATTAGTATTAACAATATTATTGTTAACAGTTACTGGTAATGATAACAATCTCGTAAAAGGCTAGCATTTATCTGGAGGAAAAATGCAAGCCAAAAAAAAAGATGCATGACTCTGAATTTAAATGCATTTATGGAAGTTTTTAACAGAAGCGCCTCAGCAGCTCTTTGGTTTGTCAGCTTCAAATCGAACTCAAATACATAACTGAAAAGCCACTGCATAAAATGATTTTCCATTGAATAATTTTCTCTGGTACAAATTTTATACCAATTTGAAAGTAAAGTTGACTGCTATCTTATAACATATTTACTGTCCCTCTCTATCATCCTACAAATGAGCTGTTTCTTCCACTGTCATGAGAATTTTCTCAAGAAAATATGAACTTTAAGACCTTACTATGGGTGTTTAAGAATGCAGGTGTCATCAAAATGAATCTAGTGACACCTTACCCAGAAACATTTTTTTTTTTAATGTACTGAATGATAGATATTTAAAGGAAAAGTTTCCAAGTTGGGTTTTTTTTTTTTTTTTTTTTCTAGTACAATACAGTGACAAGCAAAGAGACAACTGAATAAAACGTAAGGTTCGTTTGTTTGCTTGTTTTAAGGAAGACCAAATTAAAACAGAAACAAATTCAGATTGATCACATTACTTTCATAATGATGGATGCAATTTTCGTATTGAAATACCTAGGAAATGCATACTGACATTTAGGGAAACAGAATAACTGGCTATAGAAAGACCTCTAAAAAATCTCATCACACATATATAGACAATGGAGGTATGAGTGTAACGTGTGTGTATATATGTCTAGAAATCTATGTATATGAGCATTTATATGTATTTGTACATATGTAGAAGTTTATGTATCACATATGTATAGTTTTAGAAATACACATAAATTTATGTCTTCACAGATTTACTAAAGTTTGTCTTTAGAATAGGTGTTATTTCTCCTTTGAAGAAAAAAATGGTAGTGGGAAGGAGAATCTATGGGTCCATCACAAATTAATTATTTAGGTACTATAATTAATGCATAAAGACCTAGTTCATTAGAGGGTGAGTCATTCCACTTACCCTAGTTGTTTGTTTTTGAATTGGATGCATTGCTTTTCTTTCCTGTGGCTAGATAAAACCCCAGGTTTATCTATAAGCTTGTAGACGGCTGAAAGCTAGATGAGGCAAATTCCACCCACAGGAATAAAAGAAACATTAAGTTTCAGAATGAGAATTCCCAATACTTTCTTATAAAGAAAGTTACTTCCCTGTTCTTTGCAAATGGAAGGAACGTGAGAGAAGAAGTATTATATATGCATGTGTATATAAATATATTTCCTGCCTTGTGTAGAACAAGGCTCACCTGAGACCCTTGAAATATCAATCTTTCTCTCTGGATATTATCAAATAACCTATAGTAATAAGTAGTTGATTAAATAGAGACTTGCAGGCAGCAGCAAAGGGAAACAAACAAACAACAACAACAACAAACAACAATACATCTGTTTATTCTCCTATCCTAGTAATATAACATTAATGACTTTTGCTGAGTTTTGCAGGTGGATCAGAAATAGCCTGTGTTCAGCTGTTCGAGTCCAGCAAGCAGGAATTTGTTTTTAAGCTTGCTGTCTGACCAAGAGTATGGCAGAGGAATTTACTAGGAGTACGGGAGAAAATAGTCTCGAATGAGTTTTGTTCCACACAAAAACCTTGATCCAGATCTTGATGAAATCAATGAGAAGCTTTTCACTGACTGTGGTGGGATCAGGGTGAAGGTGCCAGCCATGTTCCAGCAACTGCTGGTAGTTGCCTGGGAAGCTGAAATTTTACTGAGATATGAAACAAGCAAAATGTGTGAAAGACAGAAATGACAAGGTGTAAGGGAGATTACAATATAACACATTGAAATCCTTACGCAGTATCTGCAGCTAAGGTCATTGACACTTGGGTGCTGAGCTGACTCTGGGAGGCCTCTATGATATAAGTCCACACAATTACCAAGACACCTGCTTTACACATCTACCTCCTCAGATAACTTTCCAAAACAAACAAGATGGAAACATTTCTCTATTAATATTATTTTTGTTGTTGTTAGTGTGTGACAAGTTTAGCAGATTTTTTTTTTCCACTAGAACAAGTTGTTAAGGACACATAAAATAGGAATCTTTGCCCAGCTCACAGTGAGAATGGAGACAGCATTGTGCAGTCACCACTGTGCTATGTTGTCAGTTGTTCACCAGCTAGTGCCAGATAAAATATAGGCAAGCCAATCTCCAAGAACAAAAACATGAACTTTGTGAAATGCTGAAATCTTAGATTTAAGTTCACCAAAGGTTTCACTGGATCTTGCTGTTGTCAGCATAGAAAACAATAAATGTCCTAAATATATCTCATTGTTTTAATTTTGACCGTTACTTGCCATTACTTGCAGAACAAATGCTCTTTATAAAAAGAAACAGCTATTACTAAACAACTGCTCACATATCTAAACACTGAAATAAGTTTTCAGTTGAAATAATGTATCTTACTGGTTTCTGTTTCTGGGTTCATGGTCAGGATTATAGGTGGATTAAATTTGCCGTTTTGATTTTGTTTAGTTTTACATGAAAATTGTCATTGTCTGATAATATTTTCAGTCCCATTGTTCTTCCTGAATTTTTAGCTTTAACAACATGATTTTATTGTCTATATGTATATATAAATAGAAATATACTGGTATACACATACACAGATATGGATATGTAAACCCATAAATTCTCACTTGTTCTTTTGATGTACGGAAACAGACTCTAT
>NW_008583584.1:29859-36476 GCF_000691845.1 Merops nubicus | reverse complement strand
CCAAACTGATGTTTTATTCATTGCCTATACTCTCATTGCAGCACCCAGCTCAGAATAATTTTGAGAATACTCTTCCAAGAGTGCCTGGAGATCTTGTTCCTAGGTGAAGGTGTTGCTCTGAAGCTGTTGAAAGAAGACAGGTGAGGTGAATAATGAAAAGAGAGACATCAGTGGACAATTATTCCACTGAAGCTACAAAGTGGGGTAGGAGAATATCAGTTCCTCCTTGGTCCTCATTCCACCCTAATGGCCTTGGATCCCCAAATCTTCCTGCATTTAAGCTTGTGGACATCAGCTCATCTCTTTGATTAGTTTAGCAAAGGTCTTTTAGTTGTATCTGTATGTTCTCTTTTAAACCTTAGTGCCTCATAAGCCTCACACCACCCATTGTCAGTGCTCAGGAGAGCAAGCTGAACAGAATAGGAGGAGAAGACAAGCAGTCAAGGCTCCATGAATGTCCTGTGAAATTAAGATCTTCTTTATAGATGTGGATACAAGATAATTCAAAGCCACACTATTGTCTGTGTGTCAAAAAACAATGGTTTAAATAGCCACTAAGCTCCCAAGCTCTTTTTGCTGAGCTGGTAGGGCTTGTCTCTCCAAGCACCAAGGAGCTCTGAGCATGGCATGGCCATACACATCAGCTTGAGTGAAACCAGAAAGCCCCAGAAGACAAGGTCCTCCATGCTTCAACAGCCTCGTTGGGCAGCTCACACCATCTAGTTGTTCTGTTTGCTAGCAACAAGGACCTGTTGGAGGAGATTCCCCAAGCCTCACACACTAAGACACTCTCTATTTCTTCTTGATCTCCCCAGGCTGGTCTTCAGCTTGCAGTGGCCACCTACGTGGCATGTTCCCTGCTGGGAGGCTCCCAAGAGGACTCCTCCATAATGATTTTTGGCTTGTCCTGCACACCTCCCTGTTGTCTGGCTTGACACAACACTCCCTGGTGGTGTAGGAGGGATGACACAAAAGATGAAGGTCGTTGCTTTGTTCTAAATGGCTGGGGGAAAGTCAGAGACAACTTTAAGCTGATGTGATGACAGGCACAAGCTTTTATTCATGTCTCTGAGGCAACTTGATCCCAACCAGCCAATATAGACAACACCAATAACTGTCCTCCTGCAACTACAAAACAACAAGGCCTGGAAAGTTCCCTGGTGTTTCCAGCATGGATTAGTCACCCTTCTGGTAAAGCTTTGGCAGCTCTTATGGATGGTCAGTCCAACAGGTGGGGCTGACATACCAGGGACCTTACTTCATCCCACTGCCCTGCCAATCCCAGGACACATCCTTCCTGAGAACTGAAGGGTGCAAATCACACCAGCTTCCAGAGGATGGACCTTGTTCAGCACATTCTTCTCTTCAGGGTGTGAAAACACACGCACAACACACAGCCCTGCAGCCTGGCTGCTTTTCTGGTGACAAGCAAATTGTTCCTCCCTCTCCTTGCTTAGTCAGGGGTTTTAATAGTTGCCCAGCATTTTTGTCAGAGAACGGGTGATAATTTCCATTTTTCTGGTTGAATTCCAAGTGTTTATTTCTCGTTGACTCTCCTGTCAATTGCCATTTGAGATCATCTCTTCTTTCCCAAGAAATTGCTTCTAAGGATTTAATAAGAGCTGCAAGAGCCCTAACAATTTAGTCTGCAGGAATAGCATAAGTCAGTTACTTGACAAGAAGACAAATTTTAAGAGTACCTGCCATGAAAGTTGAGAACACTGAGAAGCATTTTTAATTACAAAGGTCTAACTTGTGACCTGAAGTTCTGGGGTCTGAACCCTCAGCCCTGAATTAGGGTTGACTTATGGGTGGTGTCCACAACCAGGCAGGATAGACCTTCCTCTTGGTTTTCTCTCAAGGTCTGGCCAACCCTGGGTGAAACCAATTAGATCACCCCCAGGTACCCTCCCTCTAGAGTTACCATCAGCTGTCCTGCCTCTAAAATTCACAGTATAAAGCCTGGCTCTTTTTTTAGTGAGTTGGGGAAGTTTATCTATGTAGTGGGTGCCTTATATTTGGTTTCCTGATATTGGAAGGGCTCCTGGCTGTCCAGGACAAGTAGAGCTCCAGGTGATGGTGGGAAAACATCACAACCAGGACAGAAACAGGATTATGTATGTAATGATGTTGCTTTTGGACAATTAGTATATGATTGGAATTGGACTGGTGACCTGGCTTATTCCTTCCCCCATATCCTGGTCTCTGACTTGGCTCCCTCCTTTCTTTGCTTTGTCATAATTCTGTGAGTGAATGCATTGATCTTTTTATTCCTCTGGTTTTTAGCCACCTCATATCTTCTCTTGATACTTTAGAATGGGATGGAAAGGTCTGGCTTGTGTGCTTCCTGTTGATGACAGTGTCCTCCCTGCTGGGACATGCAGTCAGCAAAAGGTGACCCTGTGACCATGTTTGTGTAACTGAGACATCAAACTTCAGCAAATTGGGAAGTAGCAGAAAAAAATCTTCTCCTGTTACAATTCCATCTACAGCCACCAGGTCCCAACGGGGCCCCAGCTGAAGTTGGTGGTAAGAACTTGCCCAACACTGACTGCTGTTGGCTGACCCTGGTAGAAGGTGTCACAGAAACAGAAAGGTTTGGGTTGGAAGGGACCTTAAAGACCACCTAATTCCAATCCCCCTACCATGGGAAGGACCAACTTCCACTAGACCAGGTTGCTCAGAGCCACATCCAACCTTGAACACTTGATGGGACCTCTACAGCTTCTCTAGACAATCTGTTCCAGTCTTCCACCATGTTTAGCTTAAAGTGTCAACTAACATCCTAAAACCACTCAGTGGGTTGTGTACCACCACCCCAGCTCCTCCTTTGTCCCACTGTCAGGCAGGTAGCCCTCCCCATCCTCTCTGCTTCATTCAGTTCTCAGCAGAGCTGATGGAACTCACAATACTTTAACTTTTCTCTTCCAACTTTTGTTTAATTTGCTGAATTTTTGGTGTGTTAACTTGACTCGTGGAGGAATCTGATGGATGCAGAACTGGCTCAAGATAAGTGGCATGAATGTGTGGCCAGCAGTGTGGGTGGGTGGTGGGAGGGGTGGAGTGCACCTTACCCATCTCAAAAGCTGGTACATGGGCTCACTCAGTCTGAAGAAACTACACCCCAAACCACCCCACCCCCTTTGCTCTTTGGTTTTCTCCATAGCTGCAAAGGGAACATCAAACCCTCAATAGCTCAAGTACCTCGTTAAGATGAGCTGGCTGATTTTCACAAAACAACCCTCAGAAGGAGGCGTGGCATTAAATGTTTTTGGACACGTGGAGACTGCACCACACACAGCAAATGTCCAGAGCTTCCCAGGCTTTAGGGTGGTGAAGTATCTGTGATCTGTTTTGGAGCACTGAGCTTTTGCAACGCTTAGATTTGCTCAGAGCACGGGTCCCAGATGAAAGGGTTTTGTTTTTTTGGTTTCCCATCTGTTTTGGAGCCCAGTTCTTCTTGGTTTCACTGTTGTGGTTGTCAGGTTGAAGCACAGCTCTGCGTAGTTTAAACTGAGAAGGTTGATGGCTCCAAAGGCAAAAGCTGTTTGCCTTGGATTTTTTTAAATGTCAGGCAGTCGTTTCCATTGCTTGTGGCTTCCAAAGTTATTATTTTTAATAGTAATAGCACTGTGGCATGGAAAGTGTCCCACTTTGTAACAGAGACTCATTATCTGCAATTCTTAAAATAGTGTCACCCATCAATCTTGGGAAACCAGCAATTTATCTGTAAAATTTAGATGAAAACGGGCAGAGGTTTTGTTGGTTTTATTGTTATTTGCTTCTATTTTAGCTTCTAGATTTTGAGTTTAGGAAAAATATATTCCCAAGCAATTCTCTGCAACAATTGCACCTAGGTGAAGGTCCAAGAAGGTGTTTGAGGTCCTTCATGACGTGACAGCTGGAAGCCCAGGAGTTCATTTCACTGACTTAAAAAGTAAGTCCTGAATTTCTTGTTCAAAACCCAGAAGACAGGGGTTTAGATTTCATAATGAAAGGCAAGACTGGAAAATTTTGGATGCTCATGACAACAGCAGTGTTGCATTTGGTGGGAAAGGATGAGAAAAAAGTGCTTTTATTTAAATTTTCATAGAAGGATCCTCTTAACAGCTTGGTGTTCAAAAAACCCCTGGGCTCTTCAGGATATTTCAGGGCCTCTGAGGTCTCTGGACAAGTTGGGAAAACATCAGTGATAGATAAAAACCTGATTTTTCTGAAGATTTGAGGAGATTTTTCTCTTCTGCTCCCACTGAGAGCAACATCTGCCTTCCTCTGATGATGATGAACAACAGGAGTTGGGCACTTGAAAGTGAGATAAAATAATTAGGTAGATGTTAGCAACAGATGGATTTTTCCTCCTCTTTGGGTTAATTTTGAGCATTTTCACTGTTGCACTGTTCCCCCTGCAAGGGAAAAGACCTTTTTCTGTGAAGTAATTCCTTTCACAGAGGTTATTTTCTGGAAAGCAGCTGTGATCTACAGGAAAGTCTCTTGACCTGTGAATCTGGTTCTTCCAGGAGGAGATGACACAAAGTTGGGCTCTGTCCTTAACTGCAGGTTCAGACTCTCGTCCCTCCCTCTTGCTCACTCAGGGCTGGTGGTCTTTGGGTGTTCATAGGTTTGTAAGTGGCAAAACTCATTCAGACAGAAGCAAAGACCCCTCACAGACAAGGTAGGTGCAATATATTTGTCTAAACAAAGGTGTCCTGGGCTATTTTAAATGTCTTAAGACATCTACCAGGCTTCCAGGTGCCTCTCCACGTGGTATGAATCTCTATGTTCTCATGGGTGCATACAAACTGACAGGCTACAGGAAGGCAAAAGATCCTTGGAAAGATTTCCCATCCTCATGGCAGATGGTGGAACTAATAGATGGGACATAGTTAAAGTCAGGATTAATTTGCTTAAATATCAGTGCCCCGTGCCACTTGCTCACCTGAGATGTTCCACCAGGCACCCACCTTCCAGCACCACGGGGTGTTGGGTCTACAGACAATATGGAACATCCCAAAAAACTGGTGCATCTCAGGGGGCCTCAATGCCCACGGTCAAAGGAGCAGAATCACCCCAAGATCTGCTTGTGGTAGCATCTGGATCTGTCTCTAATAGGAGCATAGATACCCCAGCCATGAGAAGACATCTACCCTTCAATTTCTTCATCAAAAGCTGAACCCCCTTTGCCACCTTTCCCCAGAATCTTCTCAAAGATATTTTGTCCAACATATTTTCTGTGCTGTTTTTGCAGGTAGATCACCCACTTCTTGAAAAGACACCCACAAGTTCCTCTGGTATTCAAGCCAGTGATTTGTAGAGTCATTAACACTCCAATTAAGTCACTTTGATTGACTACAGACCAATTTCTGCACGGAGCTAAATCGGGTGTAGAGTAGCAAGTCCAGAGAGGACAGTCAACTTCTCTTTCTACTCCAGGTACTGAGCTTTCCAGCTCAGCAGATCCTGGCCAGGACTCTTAGCAGTTGGCAAAACTTCACAAATCCCACTGATAACAACAACACAGCACAGGACAAGAGGGGCAAAAAAGCAGCAGAAACCTTCTTGACACCTGCTAGCTGCTTTAGGCTTTAAATATCATCATCCTCTGCCAAATCTTTGGTTTCTGCTTATCAGGATGACTTCTGGAAACCAAAACACATGGTCAAGTTTTCCAAAATGTGCTGTTGTGTGAGTTGGGCCCCAGGACTAGTCAAGGCTTACAAACCTCTTTGGGTTTAGAGAGGAGAAGAGATTGAGATCTGTGGATAGACCATGAAAAGGTGATCGAATTCTATGCTGAAAATAAAACCCCAAACCAACCAAACCCAATGTAGAAAGTACAAGAAATCCCAGTTTACTAGCACTGCCAGGTTCTCCAGAAGTTCCTTAGATTTAAATATCCATTTAGGTCGTGTTACAAAGCCCTGCCAATATTACAAATATGGTTTTAATTTTCAAATGCCATTAAATGCTGCTTGCTGGTTTTTTGCAAGGGTTTCAGTGCTGATCAACGTGCGTGGGTAGGAAGGTGTTTAGATGCTGGATCTCATCCATGTGATGGGGGATGATCCTTCCTGCAAGTGAGCCTTAGCCTCACAGTTCAGTATTCTGGTCACACTGATCCAAATTTTCTCCTTTTTCTGATCTTTCATCGTGTGGAGGCTCAGGAGTGTCAGGTTTATAAACCCATGTTGGATCCCTGCTGATTTTGACAAGACCCAATTCCCTTGCAATAAGATGCTTGTGCTGAAAGCTGCCTCCACTCATTCCATCATCTATTGCTGATGACACACGATGGAAGTTCTGATCAGGCTGTCATAGGGCATAAAAAAGTAGCAAATCTATAGAAAATAGTTTGATTATCACAGAATCCCAGCATGGTGGGGATTGGGAAGGGACCTCTGGAGATCATCTCATCCCACCCCCTGCTCCAGCAGGTCACCCACAGCAGGGTGCCCAGGGTCACAGCCAGGAGGGTTTGGGATCTCTCCAGAGCAGGAGACTCCACAGCCTCTCTGGGCAGCTGCTCCAGGCTCTGCACCCTCACACCAAACAAGTTTCTCCTCCTGCTCAGGTGGCACCTCCTGGGTTCCAGTTTGGGCCCCTTGTCCTGTGTCTGGGGC
>NW_008583584.1:20084-29706 GCF_000691845.1 Merops nubicus | reverse complement strand
GCTCCTTGGCATCTTTGTAGCCTCTGTTGGATTCTTTCCCATAGTTCCCTGTCTCCCTGGAACTGGGGAGCCCAGAACTGGACCAAATACTGCAGAGCTGACCTCACTAGAGCAGAGTAGAAGTGGTGGAGAACCTCCCTCAACCTGCTGATCACACTCATCTTCATCCACCCCAGGACACCGTGGGTCTTCTTGGCCACGAGGGCCCATTGCTGGCTCATGGTGAACTTCTTCCCAGCAGGCCAACCCCTCACCTTGTTATTGTATGAATAACAAATGAATGTATGAACACACCCTCTCCTTATACCTCCCAACTTTTGCTAATCATTTAAAAGGAAGAACACAGCAAAAAAATGTTGACTATGGAACTGGAAGGAGGAGGCTTTGAACGGTGAAAATGCAAACACAGAATTTTCTGGGATACCCAGAACTCTGAAACTTGCTGGCCAATATAAATGAAATAACTGAAAAGTGTGGGATCTTGTGAGAAGAGTGAGAAATTCACCACTGACCTCAAGAAATGTGGGGTAAGACCAGAGAATGGGACAACTGGACGTGAGGCTCTTTCCCATGCTCGTAGAAAACCTTTTTTATAGGAAGTGAAAAAAGACACCAAGAGGAATCCTTAAAAATACAGGCAGATAAATGTGTTTTTCTCCCTTTTTTTCCCCCTCTGATGAAGGGGTATTGGTTATTAAAAGTGCTGTTCTGTAACGTTCAGTGTGTGGAAAGCTGAATGTGGAAATGCTGAAGGAGAACTTTGGCTGCTCGGCCTTCCATGTGTGAAAAGACTTAAGAGGCTTGGACGTCCTCTTGTTTTTCCTTTGCTGAGTGAGGAACCTGATCCAATCTCTTAGTGAGGCATTTTCCCTTTTAGATTGGCCCTGGAAAAAAAAAAAAAGGCTTTTGAAGCATTTGAAATTGTTTTGCCTACGATTGTCTCATCAGTGAAGGGCATTCTGAACCCCTAAAAAAGGCAGACCAACCCAGCAGCCTTCCTGCTGGAATATCTGAACGTATCAAGCTCTTAGAGTGTGGCTTGTGAACACAAAAATAACCACCTGCCATGTCTGCCTTCCAGTGAAGTGGATCCTTGGTGGCCAAGGCACATGATGAAGGTGTCAGGTTCATCTGGTCTGAGCAGGTTGGATCTTCATTGGTTACTTTTCTATCATATCCTACTCTGAGGAAGCTGCAGGTCTTTCTCTGATGCTCATTAAACCCTTTCTCCACCCTTATTTTATAGTGTTCTCTGTGACATCATCATCCCTACACTATCTTATTCCCATAGTTAGCAGGTTGCTGATGACTGGATTTATATCCATCCAGTTTGCTTGATCATCCCTTGACTTGATCCTCTCCCACCAAAGGTACATCTGCCTCATTTCAGCCCTTCCCCTTGGTCTCTGGGACCTGTGATTCCTGAAGGCCAGTCTTGCTAGTGAAGATTGAGGCAAAAAAAGGTTCAATACCTCACCCTTTCCCATGTGTGTCTCTTGTCACCATGTCCACCCTCTCATTGAGGGTTCTCCCTAGTCTTCCTCTTCTCACTTAGGCACTTATAAAAGCCCTTCTTGTGGTCTTTGGCATCCCTGGCCAGATTCATTTGGGCTTTAGCTTTCCTAACTGCACCCCTGGGTGCTCAGACAACACTTCTGTAGTCCTTCCAGGTTACCCATCCTTGCTCCCAGGCTCTGTTTGCATCCTCCTTGTGTTTGGGTTTGGCTTGGACCTCTTTGTCTGTGCATCAGCTTTGCCTGACCCCTGATTTGTTGGTAGGGAACACCCTTGAAGTGTAGAATCACCTCACCATCTGCTTCCTCTGTTAAGTTTTGTGGTGTCTCAACCTGCTTCTGCAAGGTGCTTTGTGGCAAAGTGAGGATTTGGGAGCCAAGACAGGAAAAGCAGATTGACTTCCTTAAAATAGGAACCAGCAGCAGTCATCACATTCATAACTACACGGTTTGGAGGAGGATCAGGTCCCTACTGTTACAAACAGGGAAGTGCCAGATTTCCTTGGCCCCTTGCCCCAGATTTCTCACTGCAATGTCCCATTATTCATGGAGCTTTTGGAGGCAACCAAAACCTGAAAAAAACTCATGTCCTGGGCAAGTGGCACGTGTTCCTTGTGGTAGGACAGTGGGGAGCACATCGGGTGGTCCTATCTTAAGTGCTCAAGGACAGGCAATACTTATATCTCCTTCTCTGGAGATACTCAAAGCCCCACCTGGATGTGATGCTGGGCAACCTGCTTGTCGCCCAGGATTCTAACTTTTTCTGGCTTCCTAGGAAAATGCACCTCGTTGTGCTGCCTGCTTGTGCCTGTTCACCTGTCCCCATGTCTCTACATCCTTCCTCTCAACAACCTTCTTTAAAAACAGTCGTGTCAACAGAATTGGAGAGATGCAGCCTCAAAGACACAGATCCTCCAGAGATGTGGCAGAAAAAGCTTCCCAAACAGAGGAAAGAAACTGCATGAACAACTCCTCTCATATAAGGCAGTATAACTTTACCCTTCACAGGCATCAGAGGACCCACACAGGAAGAACTTCTTTCGTTTCACAGCTGCCTGATGTAGTGTTTCCAAACTACAACAGGGCCCCATTGTCAATCCCAGCCCTGGATGTCATCAACACATTCTCCCTGGGCTAATTTTTCAACACATTCCACCACCTCCTCACACCTCATTTTCCTCTTAAAGACCTAAGTGCAGCAATTTCAGAGCCAACCCCACTCCTCCTTCCTCTGATGAGGCTCTTTGGGCAAACTCTTCACACTCTAACGTTGCAGTAGAGCCACTGAGAAACTTGGACTTCTGGAAATAACTTTGGAAGCCAACTGGCAGCTAATGACAATTTGAATTCATGCTATAGAAACACCTCCAAGAAAACAAACACCATCTAATCAACGTTTGGTTTTGCTGCTATTGCCAGTTAAAACGTTTTGTTGAATTTTTTTTCAGCTTTTCCAGCTTCTATCTGAATAGTGTCTGGTTGATGGGGATTTTTTTTGGTTGTTTTGTTTAAATTACAATAATTTTTAAAGCAGATGAGTCAGAAACATGGTGATAACTCTTCATCTTCAGGTCTACACACTGCAAAACCAATGTTTGACTGTGACAAAGAATAAATATTGTAAGGTAAACCTTTCATATGAATACTTTATGTTGTGAAAGAGAATTTTTAGTGTAATTCTCTAAAGACAGGAAATGGTATATGACCTAACCTTGCATAGATTTACTCATTTCTCCATAGCTCTGGTTACATTTGGGAGCAGTGTAATGAAATGGTACCTCCCTGTAGTAAGGAAATGCAGTTTCTAGCTCTAGTAGTATTTTTTTTTAATAAAATTAGCTCCAGTTTCTTTGATGCCTCATTTCTTCTGGAGAAAGCCTCTCTGCTAGTAAATCTGTGAAGGACCTCCTTCAATAAGAGCATAAACTCAGCATTTGAAATGGCTCTTGGGGTGTGAATAGCAGCACATTCTTTAGGTTTCTGTCCTACTGAGATGAGGACAGTGTTAGTGCCAAAGGCTAGAAAGGAGAGTTACCAGAACATCTCTCCTGCTGCCTCAGAGCTGTCTTGCCCACACATCCTTCTCATCTCCATGGCTTGACTCCACGGAGCTCTCTCCCTGGTTTAGAAAGGATTTCCACACTCATTCCATCTTCATCGATACTGCTGGACATTGAAATATAGCCCAGAATAGTGGGAGAGGAAAAATCAATCCTGATTTCTCCACTGGTCACCACTTCCTGAGACAGCCTCTCATTTTTGGCAGATGTATGGCTGGAACACCTTTCCTAGGAGCCCAGGCTGAGAGAGTTGGGGTGGTTCAGCCTGGAGAAGAGAAAGCTCCAGGGAGACCTTCTTGCAGCCTTCCAGGATCTGAAAGGGGTCTACAGGAAAGCTGGGGAGAGAGTTTTTACAAGGGCTTGAAGGAATAGGATGAGGGTTGATGGCATCAGACTGGATGAGGGGAGATGTAGGTTAGATATTAGCAAGAAGTTCTTCACTGTGAGTGTGGTGAGGCACTGGAACAGGTTGTCCAGAGAAGTTGTGGATGCTCTGTCACTGGAGATGTTCAAGACCAGGTTGGATGGGGCCTTGTGCAACCTGCTCTAGTGGGAGGTGTCCCTGCCCATGGCAGGGAAGCTGGAACCTAGATGAGCTTTAAGGTCCCTTCCAACCCAAACCATCTTATGATTCTATGTTTCTATGATTAGACTGAGTGAACCTCTGCCTTCAGTCTGGTTTTATTGCCACCAGGGAATAACATCAGTCAGCCCGCATTTAAGGGAAGTATGGATTTATGGTGAAAGCTATCAGCATCTGGGCCACCTCATGGATGTTGACTAGGTCAGCACATGCTATCAGGTCATATGATATTGTGTGGAACTCATCTCTCACCTCCTAGACATCCCATACAAACTTTACAGTACAATATGGTGCAGATGATCATAAAAACCTTCAAATTCTGATGTCTGCAGAGGGAAGGGATTTTTTTTAATCTAATTTTCATTGTTTGTGGTGTAGAGAATGTCTGAACTCATCTTCCCAGCCTCCCTTTTTATTTTAAAGCAAAGGCAATTTTAGCTTAATTCACTTGAACTACTAAATTTCATTGTGAGACAATTCCCTCCTAGATCCCATTGTCTTCACTGGTGTCCATTTGGTGACTGAACGTCCATCTGAGATGAAGACTCTGAAGGAATCAGAGCTTTATTTCTGCAATATGTGTGTGACTTCCACTCCTTCTCAACAGCTTCAGCAGCAGGCAGAAAATCTCACCCAAATCCTTCAGACAGAGTTTTACCTATTCCTCCATCTCTCACTCTTTTTTTTTCCCCTTCAGCAATGAATTTATGCTAAAATAGTTGCTGATACCATTTATTTGTCATATCCTTTCCAAGGGAAAATGGATTTTGATTGTATGTAAATGAGATCTTTGTTCCTTTCTGTAGTAACCACAATTTTTTGTTCCGTAATAGTCTAATTAATGACATTTACTCTTTTTCCTCTGTCCATCTACTCTCTTCATTAATTAATGGGAGTGTTTTTTCACTTTTTCAATACTGGCACAATGTTTTTAGAATGATTATTATTCTTCTTGACATATTCAGCCTGGGAAACCCGCTATGAGCAAACTTGGTAACAATTAAAGCTTAATTAGCTACACAAAAAGAAGAAAACCCAAAAGACACCCAACATTTCAGTGAACATTCAGACATTTTAGTTACTCGCTGCCTGCCTTGTTTATGAATTTTGCTGGGAGGCAGAAGTACGTAGAGATGGATGGGTTTCAAGCAAGACTAAAAAAGCACCAAAAATTGAAAGGAAGAGCCTGAAAAACTGACCTAAACTTTCCACGCTGATAGATCAAAGCCTTCTGGATAAGCATCTGGATTCTTGGGTTGTTCTGTCTGAGTCAAACTCTCCTCCCAGTCCTTTGGAGATTCTCCTGTGTCTTGTAACGGCGCCTACGTAAAACTCAGCTTTGTTTCCTCTCTCTTGCTTTCCTCCCCCACTGATGAAATCCAAAGAAAGAGGCCGAGGGATCCAACTGCACCTATTTTCAGCTTGGATCCGTGCTGGGGAACTCATCACAACTGGAGTTTGGCAAAGGAGCTCCTAGTTGGCTGATCCAAGTGTTTGGCAACGGGTGCAGCAAGTGAATGGCCGTGGCTGGCAGCTCTCCTTGGATGGTTGAACCTGCCAGCAGTGTGATGTGAACAGGGGAAGGAGAAGGTCAGCTCACATTATTCCCTTGGAGAGGAGTGTGGATGATCTCGATTTGTCAGCCTAGGAGTCTTCATCCATTGCCACTTGACTTTAGAGATGCAGATATTAGCTTGGGGGGGTTGGGGAATGACGTCAGGAATCAGGAGAGTATGAGGAGTACATGTCAGATGACAATAAAAATAATACAGAGTTCTGAAAAGTGTTCAAGGCATCAGCTTATTAATGGCAGAGTTATTACAGCACCAAGCAAGCACCTTCTCTGGCCTCCAGCTCTGACGGCTGCACCCCAAAATTGGTGAGGAGATGACCTAAACAATTAATTCTGTGCTGGGAAACAAAGCCATCTAATTTTTCTGCTTACGTTTGAGGCCCTGAGAAGACAAAGGGTACAGATGCCAACAGGCATAGCCAGTACCATGGCATCCCATGCCAATTAACAGGCTCTGTACAAGGAGAAGCATTTTTAATTCTGATAAACATTGCTTACACGTTGACTTGGAGACAACACTTGCAGCCTACAGAAGAACCTCCAAGAATAGCATCCGACCATAGACAGTCAAATTTCTTGCCCTAGAATGACATCTAATGTTAAGGACACAACATATTTTCCTGTGGCATCAGCCAGTTTTTGCTCTTATTAATTTTAAATGCATCTGTCCATCTTTTCAGGACATTTAAAATATTATCAGGTCTTTTGTGATGCGTGGAGTCTTCTGAGAAGCTTGAGAGTTGCCTAATTATAGGCAAAAAATCCTTGCTGCTAAAAAAGTAGATGCAATCTTCAACCAATACTTGAAGATGCATCTCTGTTCTTCTCACTGTTGACATTCCTGTTTTTTTAATGAGCTGCAAGCCTCGTTAGATAACAACTACAAAATTCACCTTGTTAAGGTTTCTCTAGGTATGATACTTCTTTGAGCTTTCTGTGCTGCTGTATTCTCCCTCTGATACGAGCTGTTACAGTGCCTTATGTTAAGAATGAGCTACCTGAGGCCCTTAGTGGAAGATATTTTAACTACCTGGAAATCACTGAGCTTTCTAAATCATGAGGTAGCATCAGGAGCATGTCTTCAGTCCAATACCATGTTCAGTTTTGGACCCCTCACCCCAAGGACCTTGAGGGGCTGGAGCGTGGCCAGTGAAGGGCAACGGAGCTGCTGGGGAAGGGTCTAGAGGCCAAGTGTGGGGAGGAGCAGCTGAGGGAGCTGGGGGTGCTGAGCCTGGAGCAAAGGAGGCTCAGGGGAGACCTTCTGGCTCTGCACAGCTCCTGACAGGAGCCTGGAGCCAGGGGGGGTCGGGCTCTGCTCCCAAGGAAGAAGTGGTAGGACAAGGGGAAACGGCCTCAAGTTGTGCCAGGGGAGGTTGAGGTTGTCCCTGAGGAACAATTCCTTGCCCTGGAGGGTTGCCCAGGGCTGTGCCAGGCTGCCCAGGGCAGTGGTGGAGTCCCCACCCCTGGAGGGGTTCCCAAGCTGTGGAGATGTGGTGTGAGGGACACGGGGCAGTGGGGACCTGGCAGTGCTGGGGAATCTGTTGAACTCCATGATCTGAAAGATCTCTTCCAACCTAAACAATTCAATGATTTAACACCTCCACTTCCAGTCCAGCTCCCTGGGCTGTCCTACAGCAGGTCTCTAGGAAGAGGCACCTTCAAGGGCACAGAGAGCTCTAACAGTGATGCAAATCCAAAGCAACTATACCAAAATGGAGCCTTCTGCAAGAGTCAACAGCTTGACTGTTTCCTCAGCCATCCCAGGGGTCTTGATTTGTAGCTGTACCTACAAAATGCTCTCCTGAACACCCAATCTGCTCCTCATTTCATTTGGCAGCAGGATCCCAATTACCTTTTTTCTCAGCCACTAATTAGAGGCTATCATTACAGCAACAGTCTCCGAGTTGGCTTTGAGGCAGGAGAGCTGATGAGGAATTATACACTTCAGCTCATCTTCAGAGGGGGGAAAACAAATTATTGCTTGAGGAAAGTGTCTGTGTGATGGTTTGGTTTGTTAAGCAGATGCTTCACCCTGCTGAGGAAACGGTGCTGGAGAAACAATCATCTCAGCTGCCTCCCACCAAGGCAGCAACGTGGATCTTTCACTCCAATTAGCTTTGAGACTTGAGTTTTGTTTGTTCATCATGAGTTTTTAGGTACATCTTCGAGATGGGTAGTCCAGGAACAGCAAGGGATAAGGCAGGGCTGGAGATATAGTCCTCTGGTCTGTTATCTTCTTTTGGAAGGGGTGATATCAGCTGCTTTGGAGGAGGATGCTCCAAATCCTTTTGTTTAACAGCATCCTGCAGCTCAGTAAATGGTCTGGAGAAAAGCACTTTCCTGTTGCCACTCCTTTGACAGAGGAAAGTTTGTAGGTCTTGAGGAATGGAGATTCCCTTGGCCTTCAAAGCTTGGTTTTCTTTTTAATTTACAAATACGTAACTAATAATAATGAAACCATCCCTCTCTTATCAACAGTTTCCAGCAAAAATATCCAAACCACACTCTTATACGAGCTACTATGAAGAAAATTAACTCTATCCCAGCAAAATCTTTGAAATCCAGACTTCTGTCTCTTGTCAGCTCAGTCACCTTCTGCATCACACTGTAGGAGAAACCTACAGTTTAATTTAACATCAAGCTCCACTGTCCCAGTGAGTTCCAAAGGTTTGCTGTGGGCACAGCTTTATTTCTGAGTTCTCTTTTTTTTCCTTATTATTCTACATTTGTTTTCCACTCCCTGAGCCCCCCAGTTTGTGTTTCTCTTAGCTTGAACAAAAAAACATAATTATTTTAGTTCAGTGAGACAGGAAATCTTTGTGCTGCTGATGCCAGATCTGAGTAGTAGCAGTGATATTTAAATTAAAATTTATCTCTTGAATAAAGTTTGGCTTCTAACCCTGAAGTGTTATAGTACTAGATTTCTAAGTTCAGGAAGGTGAATCTCACACTGTTGTGTCTTCTTGAATTACTCTTTTGACTCTTCACTCAGCTTTCCACTGGTGACAATGTGAACTTGTGCTCCTCACATGGACACTTGCCCCAGGGGAGGTTGAGGTTGTCCCTGAGGAACAATTTCTTGCCCTGGAGGGTTGCCCAGGGCTGTGCCAGGCTGCCCAGGGCAGGGGTGGAGTCCCCACCCCTGGAGGGGTTCCCAAGCTGTGGAGATGTGGGGTGAGGGACATGGGGCAGTGGGGACGTGGCAGTGCTCAGTCAATGGTTGAGCTCAATGTTCTCTTTAGGTACCTTCCTTGGCAAGCTGCCTGCTACACCCTAAGCCAAAACACAAACTTCCCTTCTATCCTGAAGTGGTGGTTCCCAACTGTATCACATTGCAAAGCAAGAATGGAAAAAAACTCAGGAGCTAGAACTTCCCCTTTTTTTGGTAAAGAAATCTGGACACCTATTGATGCAAAGCCCGAGATGGACATTGGGAATTGGCTAGATTCAGGCTGGCCATGAGGAAGAAGTTCTTCCCCAGGAGAGTGGTGAGACCCTGGAATGGGTTGCCCAGGGAGGTGGTTGAGGCCCCATCCCTGGGGGTCTTTAAGGCCAGGCTGGAGGAGGCTCTGGGCAGCCTGATCTAGTGGGAGGTGTCCCTGCTCATGGCAGAGGGGTTGGAACTGGGGGATCCTTGTGGTCCCTTCCAACCCTGAGAGATTCTGATCTGTTTTAGCAGAGGACTTTAGAGCCCTAATGGCTCAATGGTTGGACTTGATGATCTTGGAGGTCCCTTCCAACCTAAAGGATTCTATGATTCTATGAAAAAGGCTCTTTCTGAGTTAAAAGAGGTGTAACTATTTGATAGCTTTCCCATAAACAGCCGTTCTGAAGTCATTTTGGGGCTGTCTTCAGGCCAAGGAGTGTTGGGATTGCAAAGCTGTCTGCATTC
>NW_008583584.1:16231-20062 GCF_000691845.1 Merops nubicus | reverse complement strand
AGAGCAGATGACCTTAGCTCTGCTTCTTCCACGGGGTGTTGTCCAGCCAAATCCTTTTTGCTCTTTGGCATAAGGGTTGTCTCTAAGGTTTTTATTTGTAAAGCACCCAGCACGTTGGGCTCTGCTCTTGGCTGGGGAGTTCACTTGTGGTTTCGTTGAAGTCATCCCCACTATTTCATAAACGAAAATATTTGTAGAGGAAAACAGAGGAATTATGATGCATCTTTTCTAGCTCTTCCTCTCAGGGTTCTGTGCCCACAGCTAGAATCTGCAAATAAATATCTGTGTTCTTGCACATACTGCAGTTATTCCTTTCCAATATGAGCATTAAAACAGAGAAAATTTAGAAGAGAGGTGGTTAGACACCTATTAATAGAAATAAAGAAGGATTTTTTGAATTATTCTCTTTTTTTTTGTAATGGAAAAGGGGAAGGAGGGATGATTCAAACCCTAAATGGCAAGATTATCTTAAAAAAAAAAACAAAATAAAATGGAGGTGGGCACCCAATCATGATCAAGACTATTAAAACAGCTTTATAATTTCTCCTTCAATTGGTTATTGAGTGTTGAACTTTGGGGACATTCAACCTCTGAACCTGTTGCATGAGATTTTGATGACTATTTTTTTGGATGACTGGGGTTTTTTTGATTAAATTACAAATTGACTATCAGCCCTACTCCTCCTTATGCAGGATTAGTACAGAATTTGGATAATAACAAGCTTGTCGTAGAGGAAGAAATATTTGGGCATAATCTCTTCCTAATAATCTTCCTGGGAGCATGCCAAAAAAAATGTTTTTAAAAAAGCATAATTTCTTCCTAATAATCTTCCTGGGAGCATGCCAAAAAATTTGTTTATAAAAAAAAGGCAGGGAAACCTAGAGAAACCAACAATTTTTTTACCCCTTTCATCAAAACACTGCTGATTTTCAGGGAGAAGCATCTTCTGACCTCTGTGAAGGCAATGCCCGATCTACTTGTTGCAGCATAATTGGCAAAACCACATTTTGCACCAAAACCTTTTTTCTTTATTTCTTTTTCTTGTCGTTCCTTAATGGAGAAAACAGGGGAAAAAAAAAAAATCCTATATCCCTGTACTACTCTGCTAAAAGGTCAGGGAATATTTTACAAGCTGGACTCCCAGCCAGAATTTGTGTCCTGTATTTTTCAGATGCATCTGCAGAGGGGAGCCCTTTAGACAGCAGTTAAAATATGTGGGGAAATAATAAAATGAAGAATGTCTCAGCTTGAAAAAATAGAAAAAGGAAAAAAAAAAAAGGGGGGCACTCAAAATCTTCTAGTTTTAATTCTTGGTTTTTAATGAATTAAGGACAGGGGAAACATTATTTAATTTGTGTGTGCTTGGAAGGGAGGGGAAAGGTCCTAAAGATACTGGAAGGATTTGAGCGTTTAATTAAAAGCAGATTAAAATAATAATAATATTTAAAATAAAGGTTAAAAAAAAAGGAATGATAGTATTTATAGGATTTAGACCCATCTTTACATTTGACAGCAATATTTTTCTGCCTGTGTTGCAGGATGAGCTGTAAAGCCTCTTGTGGTCACGAGCCAGTTCAGAGTGATCTTAACAGAAAGATTCTGAGAACTTTGGTCCATCTCTGGACTGAGCTCTGTATGAAGAATAGGTCCTCTGGAGCCTGCCTTGGTCCTTCACAGAGATGGGAGAAGCTCACAGCTTTGGATGGGTCAGGGCACTCAGTGTAAGATGGGTTGACTGATTTTGGAGCAGTTGTCTTCTCAGGAGCTTCACCTCCATAGCTTGGTTCACATCAGGGAGACCAAGAGCTGCTACTGGTGCAATATGTCCACAAGACCAATCAAAACCATTTCATGGGATGCCTTGGGATTTCATGGGAAGCCTTTCAAGGTTTGTCTCCCTCACTAGATCTCCAATATTCCTGGTTTCTGGCAGAACCAGGAGCAACACAGGGATGCTGTCCCTTGTGGCATTTCCTTGGTTTGACCACTGCTGGGTTTGTCAGGAAAACTGCCTAAAAAGATTTAAATTTTTTAAAGTTCCCACCCCTCCCCTTCACTTTCCACAAAATGGCATATTTCTGCCTGAATAAAATGAAATAATTTGCCTTTTTAATGTATTTTGTGATCAAATTGTAAGGTGTCTTTAGCTGTATTTGTAGTAGTTTCATCTTTAATTACCAGGGACAGACACTTGAGCCTTTGACACAGATTTCAGCCTTTGAACCACTTATGAAAACACTTTCTTAGCCAAAATTCCTTTTATCTTTAGATCTTTATCTCCTCTAGACAGTCTCTACATATACAGAGCTGGTGTAGCATGATTCTTTTTGGGGACAAAAGGCTTCCAACCATCGAGGGCTTGGAGACTTCCCTAGGTGCAGAGCATCTCCACCCTGCCTAACAGCCACCAAACACCATTTATTCCATGAATGTTTCCAATTCCTTTTTTTCCAAATCCTTTTTTTTTAGTCCTTTTTTTTAGGACCATATTCTGGTTTATTCCTCAGTATGCTATGCCAACAAGAGCAACCACCAAATTGATCTTCATGTGAAAACAATTGTTTCACTTGTTTTTAAACATAATATTTGGGGATCTCACAGAGGTGATGTTTCCTCACCCTAATTTTAACCTGAGGAGAAATCAATATCTGTCCCATCCAGCTTCTCTGTACAACTTACCATCTTCTAAACCTCTGTTAGATCCCATTTCAGTTCTATTTCCCCAGATTAAAGTGTTGTTGTCAGTTTGTCTCTGGATGAAAACCAACCCACTTATCCCATCACCTTCTTCTTCCTGAATGCTTCATATAATTAGAGATGTACAAATCATCCAGAAAAAAAGGGGTCACTGATTCTCTTTTCCTCATTGACACACTCCTAATTTTTGAAAGCCAAATATCTGTTGTCACACACAAAAGTGACAGTGTTGTTCATGCTTTGAAGGTACCATGCTGATCAGAATGTCTTCTCCTCATGACAAGTACCCTCTTCCTCCCTCTATGACTACAAATGATTTATGTCTTTCCAATATTTTGTCCTTAGGGGCTTCACAGAATCACAGGATCCCAACGTGGTGGGGTTGGAAGGGACCTCTGGAGATCACCTCATCCAACCCTCTGCTCCAGCAGGGTCACCCAGAGCAACTTGCCCATGATGCCATCCAAGTGGGTTTGAAATCTCTCCAGAGACTTCAATTTATTTAGTTTTTTTTCCTACTAGCAGCTGGCTCTCAGGCCACAACACAAACTCCCAATAGCTGGGATTTCTGCCTAGGATGAGTTGAACTGCTCTGTCTGATCCAGTGATACCCAACCCACAGGCCAGTGAAATGTTTTTCAGTGAGTATTGACAGGAATGAAATACATTAAACCCATTTTATTTTGAAGAGGCAGGATGCTTGCCTCACAATTTGTATTTTTAGAATTGGGCAGGAAATGGCTTTTTTTTGCTTCAGTCCTGCAAAAAAAAATGTTGACACTTTGAATAATAGCTCTTTGCTGTGAAGTGGGATGAAATAAGAAAGTAAAAACCATCATTTTCTTTGATGGAAAGAAAATGGAACTCAGAATAAGATGCTGAGAATTCCTTGGTTGCCATGGAGACTGGAAGACTCGGTCAGAAGGTTTCCCAATTTTGCAGTGTGTAAGTTTTTCCATAGTTATAGCCCCAAAAACATTTTGTAGTGGAGTTGCAACCCCTGATATTCTGGAGCCCCCATTACAAGAGGGACGTGGACCTGCTGGAGCGTGTCCAGAGAAGAGCCACGAGAATGATCCGAGGGAGCAGCTCTGCTGTGAGGACAGACTGAGAGAGTTGGGGCTGTTCAGTCTG
>NW_008583584.1:0-16078 GCF_000691845.1 Merops nubicus | reverse complement strand
TTCCCCAGGAGGGTGGTGAGACCCTGGAATGGGTTGCCCAGGGAGGTGGGTGAGGCCCCATCCCTGGGGGTCTTTAAGGCCAGGCTGGAGGAGGCTCTGGGCAGCCTGATCTAGTGGGAGGTGTCCCTGCTCATGGCAGAGGGGTTGGAACTGGGGGATCCTTGTGGTCCCTTCCAGCCCTGACAGATTCTGATCTGTTTTAGCAGAGGGCTTTAGAGCCCTAATGGCTCAAGGGTTGGACTTGATGATCTTGGAGGTCCCTTCCAACCTAAAGGATTCTATGATTCTATGATATAAAGAGTTCCAGTTTATGGATGGTGTGACTGCTTGTTACGGCCTCTAACATGTGGGCCCTGTACCTCAAGAGCTCCATGGAAAAGCCTCCAAACTTGGTCTAGTTCTTACTAAAGTTCTTTCCTCAGTCTGAGGAAATATGTGATCTGCTTTCAGCCTCTTCTACTTGAGAATACTCTGTCTTATTGGAAGGGTAAAACCAAGTGAGGATTTAGAAGTGGTTCTTCTACAAACTTGAGGGATGTTCTTGCCATCAGCTTATCATCATCACCCTAAGGTTTTGATCTTATCATGAGCAATGAAAGTTGTATCCTTTAAAAGTCTTAAATAATTAAATGTTTCCAAATAAAATCCCCTTTTTTATAAAAAATAAAATCAAAAAAATGTAAACCTCTTGTCCAAAAGTTCCCTTGATGTGGAAATGTTCTTGCTGAAGGCAGCTTCTAATAAAATGAATATATAGAATGAATTGTACAGTCACATCTTCCCTGATGATGGTATTGTGGTAGGATCCCAAATCCAGCATCCAGAGCCCTGAAACTAATGTGTAGAGGAAGCAAAGTCAACGTTGAAGGACTATTTCCTATTCTTTAAGACTCGCTGGAGCAATTCCACGTCCCATGATTGCTTCTGGGCACAAATCAAAATTTAACGAGGTGCAAGGCTGAGAAAAAGGAATAAATCGAGGTGACATGCACAATACTGGGATTTTTTACTGCTGTTTGGAAAATGAGTTGGGTAGTAAAACTCTGAGCTGTTTCATGGACGTGTCATGGCAAGGCAGCATCCTTAGAGCAACCATCAACTTGCAAGGATGTCAAAATACAATTTTAAGGAAGGAATCCTGTTCTTTTCCAGGCTAAGGAGAACTGGCACCATCATATGGACTGACACCATCGTAGAGCTTTACCTTTCACCATGATGTGTTGCCATGGAAAATGTATTCCAAAAATTCTTCCCCCTCCCCCCCAGCGTTGTTCTACAGCACACAGCTCCACGAGGATCTTGGGACGTCATGGCAAGGCAGCATCCTTAGAGCAACCATCAACTTGCAAGGATGTCAAAATACAATTTTAAGGAAGGAATCCTGTTCTTTTCCAGGCTAAGGAGAACTGGCACCATCATATGGACTGACACCATCGTAGAGCTTTACCTTTCACCATGATGTGTTGCCATGGAAAATGTATTCCAAAAATTACCCCCCCCCAGCCTACAGCTCCACGAGGCTCTTGGGACTGCTGAAGGACCTGATGGAACCTTAGGAGAACATCTTGCCCATGGAACAATGCAAAGCAGACCTGTCCTTTCCTTCTGCTAGAAACAAAAAGCTTCTCATGGCAGTCATTGCCATTTAGATGCTGTCAAAGATGACAAGGAGAACTTACCTCAAAAATTTTACACAATTTATGGAGGACCTGATCAAAATGACCACCCAAGATCCCACAAAACACCCCTTGACTCATTTCCAGAAGGTTCCCAAGTCTACAATTTGCACGTGCAACTTAGGAGGAGAAATCTCTATGAAAATTGAAGACACAAAAGAGTAGTGGCTGACCCACCACCTTCAAACCAGGACCTCATCTCAAGACAACACCACTGGATCTATTGGTGGTAAGACCTTTTTTTTTTAACTTTCTCCTAACTTTCTTTCCTCTTCTGTCCTGCTTTGTGACTCTTTTCCACTCATTTTTCATCAAGATGGTTAAGATTAAGTAGTGCCACATGTTTAGCCTTAGATTGCAAGTAGGGAAACGAGTGTTTGACCACAAGTCTTTCTCCACAACACTTATTGATCGTCAAGAGGAAGAGCCGAAGAAATAATGGCTCAATGGTTGGACTTGATGATCTTGGAGGTCCCTTCCAACCTAAATGATTCTATGATTCTAAATAGTTTGGAATTGTTTTTGGTCAATGGCCGTGCAGGGATAGCCCATTTTGGGAGGATTATAAAACTTCACCTCCCTCCTCACCCACTGGGTGGGATGAGACACCCAGGGAGCACTTCTGGGAGATTTTGGCCTGTGAAGAGTCTTCATTTGTAGCCATAAAACATCTCAGGGGCAGGGAGCTGTTAAAGAGCATCGCTGGCAGCTCTGTGTTTGCTAATGAGGAATGTTTATGGAGCTCCCCACCGAGCAGAAGGGAAGAGGCTGGGGTTTAGTTCTTTGTGCTTGGCAGCTGGATGCAACACTGAGAGTGAGGCAGAGAGATGAGGCATCGTCAGCAAATTGGACACTGCAGATCACAGAGAGCCAGGAATTTGATGGGAGAAGGAGGGAAAATGGAAGATAATGGGGGAAAACAAGGGTTCTGCAGAGAGGAGAGTCTCAGGTCTCTCCAGAAGTTATCAGCAAATCCATGCTTCACTTTTTCAGCCTCCCGTGGAGATTTCAGCCTGAAGACCTAAAGGTAGTGAGAAGTTTTGCAATAGCCAAAATAAGTGTGATTTAGGAGAAATGCTAGGAGGTGGAGAGAGAGAATTTAGATATAGCTGGATTGTTTTAACTCATAGTCAATTGGCTGGGGTAAAGGAAAGCTTTTTGGCTGGAACTTTTAATTCTGACTTTTTTTATACAGTACATTTTTACATTTCTGTTTAAAAGACACATTTGTATAGGGTTTATTTTTAAAAGCAAAAAAAGATTTTAAAATGTGTCCTGTAAACACCCATCCTCAGTTTAGCCCAAATCAGCTTTTTGATCCTTTGCTTCTGTTTCACCAAAATCTCTGCATAAGAACCTGTTTTGTTTCAACCCAGAGCAGAGCTTCCTGCTAATGTTTTGATCCATGTTTCAAGCCATAAAATGAACCATTATTTGTCTATGTCTAATTTGGAAGAACATTTTATAAAGATGACAAAAATGAGTAATGAGGTAAAATGAGGATTAGAAAGAAAAAAGATGTAGCATTACAGCACCAGACCCCTGAAGTTGAGGTTGGTGATTGTTCATTTCACAAGAGAAGAAACTCTGAAAGGACTTTGAAAAGAGTCTTATTAAAGGACTAATAAAATGAACTGTGAGGAACATCACTGATATGAACACACCACGGTGAACAGCCTAAGCCCCATCTGTCATCTTTGGTTTCTGCAGATAATATCAAATAAGTCATTTCACTGACCACCAGAAGAACACTACAGAGTGATGTATGGGATGGGTGTTTTTTATATTGATAAAAACCAGTAGAATTGAAAGACATGATCCAACAATCCTTTAGATTTAATAGGTTCACTCATTCATTTGGTCTCAAACGCTTGGATCAAATGAGAGCTTCATAGAAAAGCTTATTCTGTCCTCTCCATATTCAGGTAGGAACATCTTTTGGGGGCTTCTATTCATGTTTTGGGTTTTTTTTTGCCTTTTGTATCCATCAAAATGTCTGAGCCCCTGGTGACGTGGTTGTGGGACTACCTCGTGTTGAGGGAACTGATGGATGTACACAGAATTTTACACTTTGGGGTTGTTTTTTTTTAGCAAATCATTTGCTCAAGTTAATACAGTCTGTAACTTCTGATACTTGAGATGCAGCAGGAAGGTCTCCCGTGGTTAACAGGAATACCTGAGGGCATGTTTTCTTCTTCATGTTTACCCCCATTACACTCCTGACCTCCAGACAGGAGTTGGGTACATTTAAGTGGCAATAGGATATACACAGAATCACAGAATGGGATTGGGAAGAACCTCTGGGGATTATCTCATCCCACCCTCTGCTCCAGCAGCTCACCCCCAGCAGGTCACCCAGGATCCCAGCCAGGAGGGTTTGGGATCTCTCCAGAGCAGGAGACCCCCCAGCCTCTCTGGGCAGCTGCTCCAGGCTCTGCACCCTCACCCCAAACAAGTTTCTCCTCCTGCTCAGATGGAACCTCCTGGGTTCCAGTTTGGGCCCCTTGCCCCTTGTCCTGTCCCTGGGCACCACTGACCAGAGTCTGGCCCCAGCCTATTGACCCTTTCCCTTTAGATATTGATCTGCATTGATCAGATCCCCTCTCAGACTTCTTTTCTCCAGGCTAAACAGTCTCAGATGTCTCAACCTTTCCTTGTCACAGAGATGCTTCAGCACCCTCAGCCTCTCCTGGACTCTCTCCAGTAGCTCCTGGTCTCTCTGGAACTGGGGAGCCCAGCACTGGAACCAATATGCCCGAGGTGGCCTCACTGGGGCAGAGCAGAAGGGCAGGAGAACCTCCCTTGACCTGCTGGCCACACTCTTCTTCATGACCCTCAGGAGAACATGGACCTCCTTGGCCACGAGGGCCCATTGATGGCTCATGGTCAACCCATTCTCTACCAGATCTCCAAGATCCTTCTCTGCAGAGACAGGGAGGACACGGGGCAGGCAGGGAAACGCTTTCCAGCAGCTTGTGTGTTCTGAGCAACACCAAAGCAGGATCCTTTGGCATCATTTTTGACATCTGCACGCCATCAGATGAAGGACAGGCAAAGCCACCACCATGAGGGAGGAAATACTGTCCTCTCAGGAGCCTTGCAAATGTTCACAGTGTTTTATCAATCCACAGAGGTCAGGGCCAAAAAAAGGATTATTAGACCAATCAGTTGGACTTATTGTGTTACACAGAGCTATCATTTCACTCCATTTCCCCCAAATCAAGTTTCTATTTTATTTTATTTTTAGACTAAGCATTTTGTAGATGAAAGATTTTTTAATCTCTCTCTCTTCAATTTTTGAACAGAGAAAGGTAAATTTGGAGAAAAAGGTTTTTTTGAGCGGTTTGCTGGTTTCATTTTTCTTTTGTTTTGTCCAAAGCCAGTCGTGGTTGTGGATTTCAGTTGCCAAAATCCATTTGCTATAAACTGAAAATATAAACTCTTGGCTGCCAAAAAGCAGAGATATATTTTTTTTAATCCTTTTTCCCTCCCCTTCATTTTATCCATTCCTTTTTAAATGCAAACCAGAAGATTATTTGGGGAGGGGACGGGACACAGCTGGGAGAAATTTTCTATCCATTCAATTTATAATCTTTATGAATACAGGTTTTTGTTTTCTAATAGCAGAAGGTGTATCTCCCAATATCCCTAACACTGCTAGGGAAGGGTGTTTAATTAGGGATTTAATGAGGGTAGAGGACTCAGTCATCTGGAGCTGGAGGTAGTGGAAGGAGGAGATGATGTTTTCACACTGAAAGAGAGGGAAAATTCACTTGCATCATTTTTCATTATTTATTTTAAGTATCACCATCTGGCTTGTAAATCTTCCTCTTAGGCTGCTAAGGAATGTGGCCTTCCTTTCTAAAGTCAGGCTTTTTTTGGGGAGTTAAAAGCAGTGGGAGGAGAAACAGAGCTGAGGATGTAATTTCAATCCAAATACAGATGTCTGCTGAATCTAAACACGCTCCCAGTGCTCCAGAGGAACTGTCTGGAGGTTTCAGCTTTTGCTCTAAGGAAACCTGTGAAGAGTTTGTGCTCAGGACCTGGATGAACACTGGGGTGAACATCAGTGGTGAGCAAGAGGCAGTTTGACATCAGTAGGTGACTCTGCTTTGGCACAAAGCAAGAGACCAAGAACACATTCCTTATAAATGGCTTCCAGCACCAATCTGATTCATTCATAAATGAGCTCTTTTTTTTTTTAATCAAACTTCCTGTTTCTTATTGGATTTCCATTCTTAAAGACCCTTGAAGTTGAGCTGGCAGAAGATGTGATGAAATGATGGATGGGGGACAGCACCCAGCTGATCATCTCATCACTGCTTGGTTTGAGGGAAGCAGCAGTGACAGAGGAGGGAGGTGGAGGTGCTGTTTTCCAGGAAACTCTTTGCTGCGTGGCATTTTATTTTGAGGAGAAATGTTGCCTTCCTTTATAACAGCAGGAAGCGTGGACAGAGTGAGCAGGGGTAAGAAGTAAGGAGGGGTAGAAGGGTGGACACAGACACAAAAAATGGTTTCCCCTTAAAAAGTGAAGGAATCTGGTCATGGCAGCCTGAAAGAGTATGAGAACTAGTGTGGCCAGCAGGAGCAGGGCAGGGATTGTCCCCCTGGAATGGGCACTGGGGAGGCTGCACCTCAAATCCTGGGGTCAGTTTTGGGCCCCGCAATCCCAGAAGGACCTTGAGGGGCTGGAGCGTGGGCAGAGAAGGGCAACGGAGCTGCTGGGGAAGGGTCTAGAGGCCAAGTGTGGGGAGGAGCAGCTGAGGGAGCTGGGGGTGCTGAGCCTGGAGCAAAGGAGGCTCAGGGGAGACCTTCTGGCTCTGCACAGCTCCTGACAGGAGCCTGGAGCCAGGGGGGGGTCGGGCTCTGCTCCCAAGGAACATGGGAAAGGACAAGAGTTAAAAACCTCAAGTTGTGCCAGGGGAGGTAGAGGTTGGATGTGAGGACAAACTTCTTCCCCAGAAGAGCTGTCGAGTCCTGGACCAGGCTTCCCACCCCTGGAGGGGTTTCCAAGCCGTGGAGATGTGGTGCTGAGGGACATGGGGCAGCGGTGGTCTTGGTAGTGTCAGGCTGGTGGTTGGGCTTGATGACCTTAAAGGTCTTTTCCACCTGAAACAATTCTGTGATAAGAAGCTGTTCGTGTTCTCTCTTACCCACACAACTCACACTTTCTGTGATCTATTTCCTGATTTCTTCCTTTTCTCTTTAAACCACTCTCAGACTGAATTTAGTCCTAGTTTGGGAAGCAGGTTGTGTTTACTGGGGAAGGGTTTCCTTGAGTGGTTTATCTTAGGCAGGTGCAGAGCCCCTGCATGGCAAAACATCCCCCTTCCCACCCAGAAGCTCCTAACACAACCTTGAGCTGTGATGGTAATAAAAATCCCAATTCTTTGCAACAAGAGGTGGGGGGCAGCTACTTTTTTTTGTGTGTTAGTTGTGTTTTTCCTTGACTTTGCAGGAGTAGAAATGGACAGATTTAGGTCAGATACACGTGGGCTCGATTTTTTTTGTTCTTCTTCTAGAATAACAAGATTAAAGTGATTACAGTAGATGTATCTGCTCTGTATCAAAGCGTGGGAGATGATGCCTCATGAAGCTGTTCTTCCCACAGAAATGAAAACCAAGCTCTCTGCGAGCAGTTGCAAAGCCCCCATCCTGAACTGAAAGGCTGGAAACAAAGAACAGAGGGTAATGAATCATCCCTAATGTTACACAGCCTTGAGGGAAGGCAGTTGAGTGGAATATCCACATGGCTCAGTGTCAGTGAACATCCTCCTTCATAATCTGGCAGAGAAAGGAGCCCAGGCATGAATAAAATTCACAGATCTCATCCTGGTAGGAAGAGCCAAGAATATCTGTGAGGGTTTGTAGAGAGGAGCCCAACCAGGTATGGAGCATGGGCAGCCAACAGCAATCCCAAATCAGTGAAAAGGAGAGCTGGGAATTGTCCCTGCCAAAAGAGATGTAGGGGAGATCAAATTAAATAGGGCTGTGGGAATGCCTGTGCAAGAGAAGAGAAGAGAAGAGAAGAGAAGAGAAGAGAAGAGAAGAGAAGAGAAGAGAAGAGAAGAGAAGAGAAGAGAAGAGAAGAGAAGAGAAGAGAAGAGAAGAGAAGAGAAGAGAAGAGAAGAGAAGAGAAGAGAAGAGAAGAGAAGAGAAGAGAAGAGGAGGGTTTTTGTGGCTCTTTCAGCACGAGAGGGGAAAAGCAGCACTAGAATTTAAATAAATATGGGAGATGGAGCAATGGCTTTAGGGTCTGTTCCACAAGTGTGTGTAGGAGGCATTCCCAGCATCAAAAGGTGAGTAAAATGTTGAGAAGTGGCTCAAAAAATACAGGAAAAATAAAGACCTTAGAAGTTACACGTTTGGACAGAATAAAAAATAGGTGCTGCCTAAGGAGAAGGATCTGAAGGGTCTTTGATAGCCATGGCATAGGGTACGTATGGGTCTGAAGGTCACAGGGGTCGTGCTCTCCTTGGCTGTGGGCAGAAGCTCTGCTGCAAGTGGACACTCAGTGATACACAGACTCCTGAATTCGTTGCTCCTGGGAAGGTGCCATCACAGTAAAAGGTGAGAAAGAGGAAGGAGTATGCTGGAAGGTTGGACAGAGAAACAGGAGGACCATTAATTCCAATTTCCATGCAATTGTCTTGGGACTTGATGGGTCCTTAGTGGAAGCTGCTCAGGAAATGGCAGGAAAATTAAAGAATTAGAGCAGGTTTTGGAATCAGAGAATGGGTTGGGTTGGAAGGGGCTTTTCAAGGTCATCCAGTCCAACCCCCCTGCAAGGAGCAGGGACATCTGCAGCTAGAGCAGGGTGCTCAGAGCCCCCCCAACCTCCCCTGGGATGGTTCCAGGGATGGGGCAGCGACCACCTCTCTGGGCAGCCTGGGCCAGGGGCTCAACACCCTCAGCAGCAAAAATTTCTTCCTTCTCTCTAGTCTAAAATTCCCTCTTTTAATTTCAAACCATCCCCCTTGTCCTATCCCAACGATGCTCAAAATTCTTTCCCAAACTTTCTGACAGGCCCCTTGAAGTCCTGAAAGGCTGCAATAAGGTCTCCCTGGAGCCTTCTCTTCTCCAGGCTGAGCAACCTCAACTCTCTCAGCCTGTTCTCCTAGAAGAGGGGTTCCAACCCCCAGACCACTTTTGTGGCCTCCTCTGGTCCTGCTCTCACAGTTCCATGTCTATCCTGTGCTGAGGACTCCAGGACTGGTCACACTGGAGAGAGGTGAGGTCTCCAGGTTTTGTCAACTAAAGGACCACTTTCCATCCTCCAATTTCCTGGCATCTCAACATATATTAATTTTATATAAAGAGGTGCCAAAAAGGTGCATTATTTAATTCTTAATCTCATTAATTGCAGTTTGCAATCAGTGATTTTGACACATGCATGGAGGGCAATCAGAATTGACCAAGAAGAAGCAAAAGGGTAGGAAAGAAGGAATGAAAGGACTAAAATGTTGGATAAAAGGGTTGGGCTGAGAGGGAAAGTGAATTTTTTTCATTTGGGGCATTTTCTTAGACTCATAAAATCTGTGTTCTCGTTGACAAGTTTTGAAAAGTCCAGCAAAAATCTCCTTTTTCTCATGGAACTGTGAAGGCTGGAATTTAAAAGCAGATATTTATCCTGTGTTATGGTGCAGTCTGTGCAGAGCAGTTCTTCACCCTTTGATCCTTTGACTTTCATGAACCAAACAAGGGGGGGAAACTCATTTGTGGAAACCAGACTTAAAAGAGATTTGAGTAATGCAGAGCTCTAGATTTTTGAAAATCAGTTTTCTTCTCATATAATTCAAGCAGAGGCAAAGCAGAGTCTCTCCAAATCACTGCCATTAATGCCAGCTCTCAGAAATCACAAATATGGGTCTTTCATCAGAAGACATGGGTCAGTTTTAAGACTCTCTCTCCAATAACTTCATCAGGGGGAGAGGAGAGAGGAGCTTTACTCATGGCTTTTATGACTTGCACCAGGGCAGATAAATTCTTTCTTATCAACTTTCCAGAAGACACAGGCTGAACCAAAACCACGGCAGGAGGTCCTCATGGCTGTAACTTCACCTCTTCTGGCTCTGCAGCAGCAGATTTGGTTCTGCAAACAAGCACCTCCACCAGCAAATGTTCTTCTTTGGCTGGAATCTTCCAAAATTGAACGTAAAATTTTCAATGTAGAATTTCAATTTTCACTTAAATGTTCTGTTTTGTAGGAAAAGACCCTTTATTTCCACTAGATACAGTCTGCCTTAACCACACTTAGTGTGGCCACTCTATTTCCTTGGCTGACTCTCACACCGAGTTGACTTTAGATCCCAAGTCTCCTGCTCCAAATTCTCCTCATCTGAAAAATTACAGACTACCTCTTGGCCTTGTTTGCTCGTTACTCCCTCCCACAAACACCCCCTTATGAAATCCCCTCCCCTAACACGGACACTCACACAGATATTACTCCACGAGACTATTTTCTACTCTACTAAATGCCTAAGGCTGCTTTTGTTTGCTTTTCTGGTTAACCATCTTTACTACTCCACCTCCTCATCTCTTTTTCCAGGAAGAATGTTCCGTGTTGACCCCACCATTAAATTCCAGACAGCCTGTGAATTCAGAGCTCGGGGAGTTCTTGGGAGATTTCAGCTCTTAGGAAAGATAGATGAAAAAATAACAACCCTTGGTTGCCTCCAAGGTGCCTAAACTATATTTGACCACCCAAAGACAAGGCAACGTGCCTTCCTGTTATAGGAGAAAAACCACCCCAACCAACCAAAAATAAAAAGCTCAGCTCGGGCACTGTGGGAGCCTCTTTTTTTTTTGGAAAAGCAAAGACTACAAACCAAAACCAGAGTTCAACCCAAATGATGACAAGCAAAGACTACAAACCAAAACCAGAGGAGTTCAACCCAAATGATGAATGCAAGAAAAGAAGCATGTGTGGTTTGCTACTTTAATAAGCTCCCACCTGATCCCAATAGACTTGTTTATGTTTGAGCTGCATGTGGGACATAGGATCTCTAGCACAGAACAGTAATTTGCCAATTAGGGCATCTACTCTGAGGAAATTAAAACTGGATTTAGCTGAAGCATAATCATGCCACTGTCTTTT
This sequence comes from Merops nubicus, assembly GCF_000691845.1. NCBI lineage: Eukaryota > Metazoa > Chordata > Aves > Coraciiformes > Meropidae > Merops > Merops nubicus. The sequence continues at coordinate 5,305 of NW_008583584.1, read as the reverse complement.
CTCAAGGTCGTCTTTATCCTCCCTTGGGCTCACCTCCACCATCCACTGCTGAGCCAACGGAGCATTTTGAACTCCAAATGGGGGTAGGACAGCAAAGCTGACACCACCTTCCACCTCAGTGGCCTTTCACTTAGAGCTGCTGCACCCAGAAATACCTTTGGCCCATGAGGCTTCATTAGGGGAAAAAAAAAGGAGGTCTGATAGAACTTCTGTCATGTTCCAACTAGCTGACAGGCTGATGGGCTTTGCTCTTGAATTTCTTGCCCATCTAGTCCAACACCCCTGCTCAGAGCAGGGTCATCTACAGCAGTGTGTCCAGGAGGACATCCAGCTGAGTTTTGAATTTCTCCATCACTTCTCCAGGCCACAACTTCCACTGTTTGTCTGCCTCCCAGTCAAGATGTTTTTATTTCTGTTGCAGCCAAATTCTCAGCGTTTTACTCTTTGTTCACACTGCCCCTTGCCTGTCCTTGGGCACCACTGAGAAGAGTCTGTCCCAGTCTCCTTCACTCCCCCAGTGAGGTGTTTCTACAAATGGACAATATGCCCCTGAGCCTTCTCTTCTCCAGGGTGAACACTCACAGCTTTCTCAGGCTCTCCTCATAAGAGGCATGGTTGAGTAGCCCCCCTTGAAGTACTGGAAGGCTCAAATAAGTTCTCCCCAGAACCTTCTCTTCTCAAAGCTGAACAACCCCAACTCTTTCAGCCTGTCCTCACAAGGGAAATGTTCCAGACCTTTGATCATCTTTGTGGCTTTCCTTTGGACTTGCTTGAGCATGTCCATGTCCCTGTGTTGGGGGCTTCAGAGTTGGATGCAGTACTGGTTGGATAGCATGTGGGGTCTCATGAGAGCAGAGGAGAGGAGGAGAATCACCACCTTAATCTCCTAGAAATGCTTCTTTTGATCCAGTCCAACTTGCATCCTGTGCTGGTGCAACTAATTGAATGAGCTGGAAGTCTCAGACCTACTCAGGATGTCCCTTGAGCTTCATAGGATGGAGAATCCAGGGAAAAATGGTGGGTCCTTTTCTTCTCCCCTTTGCTTTTGCAGTCTAGGGGGAGAGAAATGGTGTTTCCTCCATTTATTGAAGATGATCTTGTGGCCATCATACAAGACAGTAGAGGCCAATAGGAAAGAAAGTTGTGGAAGAACTGAAGTAATGAGCAGCTTGGTATCAAATGGGTCCATATATTTTTGATCTCCAAGGAAATAGTCTAGATGAGCAAAATTCCTGGGTGCCCCAGAAGAAAGGTACATCTTTTTGAGCTCCCTATTTTTGCAAAACCCATTAAATGTATCCTTCAAAAACCATTTGTTCACTTTACATGTGTTCTCCTTGGAAGACAAACATGCTCAGAGGTGGTATCAAAGAGGCAGGGAGGGAGGGAGAAAGAGAGGAAGAAAGAGAGAGAAGGATGGAGAAGAAGATGCAAAGTTTTGTTCTAGTCTGGCTGGATATCCTACAAGAATCATGTTGAAGTCTATGATAATTTCCACACCACCATCTGACCAGAACCAGGAAGACCAGCACCGTAGAGAAGACTACAACCAATCTGAATTTTAAAAGCAGAGAAATTTTTGCTCCACACCATTGAAACTTCAAAAGAGGACGGTACAAATTTAGGCTAAAAACTTGGCTGGGATTCAGCTGGTGTCGTGTGTTATCCAAATGTATCCAACCCTCCTCAACCCTGAGTGTGCAAGGCAGCTGGAAGGAGAGCAGCCACAGCATGGAAGGAATGAGGATTTTGTGGTTAAGCCAACAGACAAGACCCCAGGAGATCTGTTTTCATTCTTCCAGTTTGTCCACAGGCTCCCCACATGAATGTAGGCAAGTGGTTTAATCTCTCTGGGCCTCCTTCTCCTTCTGTGATGAAGACATACCAATGACCCAAGTAGCTTAAAGCCAAAGGAGCTGAGATGAGTGGCCACTGAGACCAGTTCTGCATGATACAAACACTCTTATAAAAATTCTTATGAAACTTATAAAAACTCTCCTATTAAACCCAGTCTCCTTCTTGCCTTGCCTGTTATGAAGAGAGTCTTCTCCATGCCAGAGTTTTCTCTTATTGCTCAGACATAAAAGCCCAGAGTCACCCATTTGGCTGTGGGCACTAAAATGAGATGCTTAAATTCAGACACAGTCAAAATTCTTGCCAGTTATTGGAGAAAGGCATCCTGGGAGGAAGTCAGATCTTCAAGGAGATCTTCAGGAGCTACCTGCTGTTCTCCAAGGGATGGAGACAGCGAGTCTGTGGTGATTGTTCTCCAAACACACATACCCTGGTTGAATGTGGGACAAATCCAGATGATGTGTGAGCCTTGATGTTTCTGTAGAACACACACTGATGTGCACAAACTTTGTATATAAAGCTCATGGAGACAGAGAAATATAAGATGTGGGTGAAGTTCCTGTACATCATGAAGTTAGTAGATGTCTTTGAATCTGGGATTCAGCTGCTGAGTTGTCTCTGTAGAGCTCCAATTAAAATGTACCAGTAAGATCTTTGTCATTATGAGCTCCTTGGGCAGGAATTCTGCTTTGGTATTGCCTGTCACCCCTTGCACCATGAGATCCTGGCCCATGGCTGGAGCTGGTGGGCACAATGACTGTTTCAGGCAGACTGCTTGGATACCTGGGCTCATGAAAGGAAAGAGCAATCAAGACCTCCAACTCCAGAGCTGGGAGAACTGGTGGCACCACTAGGGAAGGGCAGCAAGGACTTCATCAGCCCATCTGTTTCCAAAACAACACAGTCTGTTCACCAATTCTGTTGCAAATACATTGAACTAGATGATCTTTGAGGTCTCCTCCAACCCCTAACTTTCTGTGACTCTGTGAACCCTGTATGCTGGAGAAGATTTCTGAACAGAGCCCTGGGGAAAAATGACCAATATTGACTGTTCCAGCTTTTAAAGTCCTATCTTCAGCAAAAGTAGATGAAAAAAAAGACACTTTTCTTTAACTTCTCCTTCACCTCCAGGTTCTAAGGCCTCACCTACACTGAGGAAAATATTTGCCAGGTTTGGGAATTTGGTACCAGTGGCTTTTTTACCTGCTTCTAGCTCTAAAACCTGCCACTTCTTAGCACAGAGGCAGATTTCTCAAACAGGACCTGTAGCAGCTTCACAGTTGGCAAAGAAATGATGGGAGGGTGGAACCCCTCTGCTGGGAGGCCAGGCTGAGAAAGTTGGGGATGTTCAGCCTGAAGAAGAGAAGGCTTCAGGGAGACCTTCTGTTGGCCTTCTAGTACTTAAAGGGGCCCATCAGAAAGCTGGGGACAGACTTTTGAGGAGAGTTTGTTGCAACAGGACAAGGGGTGAAGGTTTTAAGCTAAAAGAGGGAGATTAAGACTGGATAAAAAGAAGAAATTCTTCATAGTGAGGGTGCTGAGCCCCTGGCCCAGGTTGCCCAGAGAGGTGGTCACTGCCCCATCCCTGGAACCATCCCAGGGGAGGTTGGTTTGGGCTCTGAGCACCCTGCTCTAGCTGCAGATGTCCCTGCTCAGTGCAGGGGGGTTGGACTGGATGACCTTGAAAGGTCCCTTCAACCCAAACCGTTCTATGGTCCAGAGCTGGACACAGCACCTCAGGTGGGATCTCACCAGGGCTGAGCAAAGGGGCAGAAGACACATTAATTGTATTTATGTCTCTTCTTTCATACAACTGACATCCTGAAGATAATGTCCCTGTCAGGTGGAGCTTTGCAATAGAGGAATGAAGATGTTTCTGAGGCCTGGCATTGGTGGCATTGGTTGTCACGTGGCCATTGCCACAGCAAGCCAAAAAATCCACAATAAAACCTGCAGGTTTCTGGTGCAAAATCCCCAAATCAAAAGAGCTGCTGGGGCAGGTTGGGGGAAGCTTGTTCTTTACGTTGGCTTTTGCTAGGTGACAGACTGGGACAGGGAAGGGTTGAGTCACCCAGAGTGCAGGAAGCTGTTGTTGGCTGGATGGAAGAAAATAGAGAGCTGCCATGAGTGGAAACAGGAGGTGCATGGTGGTGGCTAGGAGCTTAGATGTATGGTTGCCACGGTCATTAGCCCTCCTCTGTCATTAACTCTTTGCTTGCTTATGAATAGTCTTAATAGAGATGAGGCTTCACGACCCCTTTAATGTCAACAACTCCTTCCAGTCTCATGATGCTGATGCTGAAAGTGAATTGTCCACGTAGAGAGATGCTGTGAAGGGTTTCAGCTTCTTTATTTGAACAGAAAAAGGGGACGTGCTCCAGCTGCTTCTCCAAATAAGGTAAAGGAAAATATTTTCCTCTGGCCGAGCTGAAAAATAAAATTACAAAAGGAAAAGTTGGAATTTGGAGACAGTCGTTTGTTAAAATAAAATCCACACAGATCTGGCAGAATTAAGAGCCTTTGAAAATTGCCTTTTTGCATGAGAGATTTGCAGCTACCATGTAACTCCTCCAGGTCTACTGAGCACACCCTATCCTGAGCAGACCCTTCTGTGGTGGACCATAGAATGGATCCTTCTTCCCAAGACACGTTTGCAGCCTCACAGTGAAGTGCTGGGGTTAAACCCCCAGCCCTGAATGAGGGTGGGCATTGGGATGATGCCCACAACTCATCAAGAAAGCCCCTCCTGATTGGTTTTCACCCAAGGTCTGGCCAGCTTTGGGTGGGGACTGCTGAGGAGATCACCACCAGGCACTCCTGCTTTTGGCATTAACATCAGGTGTCCTGCCTCTAGGAGAACAGCATAAAAACCTGGCTCAGGGTAGAGTGGTTTGGTGGAGAGCTTATTTCTGGAGTTACTGGAGGGGTCCCCCAACTGCCTCCTGTAGGCAGAGCCCCCAGTGGTGGTGGGACAGCTGGAAATAGAAGAAGGGACAATGGAATCATTCTTTGGCCACACACTTGGAGCTGGACTGGTCTCCTTGGTCAGTTTGTCCCTGTCTCCACTGTGTCAACGTTGTGGGTGAGTCCATGGATCTTTTCATTCCACTGGTGGTTGAGCACCTTGGACCTTTGGGGTGTGATCTGAGATTGGAGGGAAGAGTATGGCTGATTTGCTGCTCCTTGAGGAGAACATCTTTGTTATTGGGGCAAGTGGTCAGCAAAAGACCTGGTGACCCTGGGGGAGAGTTGGTGCATGCCATAGGTCAGAGGCTAAACAAATTGTCTGAACTTTCTTCCTTCCATTCACCTTAGCTGTGCTGCTGAGCACTGAGGATGCTCTCCAAGGGCTTCCCTTCTCTTTTCATAGGACCTTACAATTCTTTTGGTTGAAAGAGGTCTTTAAGATTGTGAAGTTCTACTGTTTCCCCAGCACCACCAGGTCCTCACT
>NW_008583583.1:150082-152966 GCF_000691845.1 Merops nubicus | reverse complement strand
TATTAAATATATATAATATAATTTTAAAATCATGTTTAATGTTAAATGTACTTTTTTAAGATGGTAGTAAAGGAATCATCAAAAAGATAAAGAGTCTGGGGTGCACATTTTAAAAATAAATTCTCTACAGAAAAATATTTTTGAGGTTCCAGTCTACAGGTTTGGAAATATTGTTATGAATTATGAGGACTGTATTACAACTTCCTAGCAAGCCTAGCAAGTATACCTGGTTTTGTTGAGAGTTGAAAGTGTTACTGTGATTCACAAATAAAACACAATTTCTTCTTTAGGGAAGACTCAGAGAACACTTAAATAAAATTTCAGAACATCTGCAATTTTTAAGTCTCTAATGAAGGTTTCCTGGCATCCTCTACTAGAGGATTCTTTTCTTGTTGCTTCGAAAACCTATATTTTTTTAAAAAATTTGGTCTGAAACTTTCCCTGTCTCTTTTGGAGAGCTTGCTTAATTTTTATTTCAAAAAATTTTACTCTACCTGTTAACACCAAGAGGTACCCATTAAAAAGATGCTAACTCTAATATAGCCAAGCTTTTGATCAAAACTAAGAGCCATTCTGATGTTGGGATGTATCTATTCTTGTTACCCTAAAACCTTGTCCCAAATTTGACAAAGTTGTAGAGAACCTAACATTTCCAGCGTGTGTACTTGAGAGTTTCTGGAGGCGATGACTGCTGGTTGTTTTCATCTGGAAGCAAAATTTTCTCAAATTTTCATCTGCCCTGAATACATTCCAGTTCTAGTTGCTGGCTGCAATGCTTGTGGGCCACTTCATCAGAGGAAAAGTTCATGCCTCATTGCAAAGGTAGGAGGACTTCCTTGTAACCATTCCCTTTAGCAGCCTGGAGTTATAAAGTGGCAGAACGGAATGCAGGGAACTTTTTTATCTGCTCCTGGCAGTGTAAAGTAGAAGCTCAAAGGGAAGTATCAAAATAGGTATGAATGGAGAGGAAAATATTAGCACATGAGGTGGCACAAGCATTAATAGTCTGATACAGTCTGATTGCAAAAGGAAAAACTGAAGCACAGTAGTGGATGAGGGAATGTAGAAAAGACAAAAAGTGGTGAGGTGAAACAGGAGGAGGTGAGAATAGAAGCATAAAGGTCTGGACAGTAAAGTAAACACTATAGGTTGGAAAAGAATGTGAGACTCTTTGTGAGCTGATAAAAACACATCCCAATTTGCTGAGCAGCAAGTAATTTTGTCAAAACAAAGAACTAAAAAAAGCTCTCCTCTGCAATTTGTAATCTGGAGAAATAAAAACTGAGAGGCCAACATTTAGTAATTATTTCTCTTAATGCCAGTTTGAGGACTCTAGTCCTGCTCTCCTAGTCACATAGGCTCCGTCACCAACACCTAGGGGACACAGTGATTAAAGACGAGGAAAATAATTGTGCTTATAAACCATGACTTTTTAATTGATTAAAAAAATAAATTAGAGCACAAAACGAAAGGATTGGCCATTTCATTTTAATTCCTTTTGTTTATCCTTTTTGTGGAAAGGCTTTAGCAAAGACTATGTCACTGAGCATGGTCTAACCATATGGATTTCAGAATATCTACTTTTTCCAAGGAGGAGTGAGTCTTATATTAATGTAATGTAAAGTAACAAGGTAGTTTATGAACAGAACAGAAATTCCAGCTAAGAATTGATCAGACCTATGCAATGTATCACAGGTAATATAACTTGTAGGGTTACAGATGATCAATGAATAGAAATTTTGTGTCTTATAAAATCTGAAAAGTCTTTTCATAAAACGAAGTGATTCAGGAAGTTGTCAAAAATAATGGTCATATAAATATATCTCATTAGTCTTATATATAAAAAAAAGTCTTTCTGATTTTGTTTGTTCCCTTTAATATTTTAATTGAAATAGTAAATCAATATCCTTGTAGGAACTTCAGAATAGATATCTCAGTCTGATTTCTTGGCAATGCTTTACCACTTGGTCTTTCTCAGGAAATTCAGTCCTGTCATCACATTACAGAAACATACACAAAAAAAAAAATCAGTGTTCCCAGGTGGTGTATTGCAGTGGTTTTGCTTCACCATTCATTTTCATTTATCTGGCTATTTCTTCATTTATATAAGCCAATGGACACACTATGAAAACTACATTGAACTTCAGAATAGGAGCAAATGCTTTCCTTGGCTGCTTGTTTTACTACCTCTGTTTTTTATACCTTCAGAGGATGAGGAGCCCGTCAGGTCAGAAGTGTGGGCTTCTTACTGTCTACAGGTTCATTATCTTTGTCCACCCCTAATACGCTCATGACACGTTTCCATCATGTGTCATTGAATCAAAGCTGTGTCCACATTTGTTAGCACCACCTTCAGCCTTCTGAGCTCTCTCCAGTGGCATGCAGTGGTGGTCTGCCTCGCCCTGAGTTGCTTTTTCACTTACAGTTGTTTTTACACTTTATTACTATGTAAACCACTTCCAAAATATAATGAGATTCCTACAAAGCACAAAGAATCCTATACCATTTCCAACTTGCAGCAGAAAAGGAAATCATGTTAAAAATTAAAGAATTGTAAATTTTTGTCTTGAGTCTTTAAAACATATGTTTAGTGGTTTACAGATAATGTATTTTATCTTTTAACATTTGAAACTAACCATTAACTAAAAAAGGATGAAGAATTCATTTATTTATCCAGACCATTTCCTAGTGGAAAGTCATTCCCCCAAAATCTAACCCATAAATACTTATTTTACATTTTCCAATCATCACTGATATAAAAATAAAAAAATAAAAAACAGATTTTTTTTTCAAATTGTTAAAAAGACTCTGACAAGATTGGGATGATTTAACATTATAGTTTTACTAATAGCCATCTCTGAATCAATATAATTGTTTTTCCCTA
>NW_008583583.1:109782-150051 GCF_000691845.1 Merops nubicus | reverse complement strand
CTACATTTTACTACCAGAAAATAGCTACTCAGCCACAGGCAAAGTGCATTACTCATCCTCCAGCAGCTGGTATCCTGAGAGCGAAAACAGCCTCTAACACTCAAAGTGACTCAGGTCACAGAGGACAATGTCCGTGTAATGATTTCAACTTGTTATTGACTCTAGGGAATCTGTACAATTCCAAGTTATTTATAAAATGCAAATTGAAGAGGAAATTCACCCAATATGGAAGGTTTTAATTGAAACATTGTGTCTACGCGTACACAGCCAAGCCAAATACATAATTGTTCAGACTCTATTGCTAAATCTTACGTACTTTTAAACCAGCTGAGAATGGCTAAATACAGTCTTACTGTTCTATCTCTGGCTTTTTTGGATACAGTCCTAGCTCAGACCTGTCATCTGACTCTGGAATGTGACAGGAAGCTGCATTAGATTCCCAAATTCCTGTTGAAGAGCCCTCCCTTGGACATTTAACATTAATATTAAGCATTTCCCATCTATTGCTTCACCTAAAATATGGTCTCTGAGGAGCAAGGTCTAGATGTCTTGGGAGCAAGGAAGGGAATAGCAAAGCACACGACTATTGACAAAACTTCTTAACTGCTGAAGCAGCCACTCTTCAGCTTCAACTCTTCAAGTAGTCAGGTTTTCAAAAACCTCACCATAAGATAAATTTTCTCCACACCTCATCTCAGTCCTTCTGCAGCACCTTCGTTAGTTTGCTGGTAATGTAAAGGGGAAAAATTATTTTGCTCCCTCTGTCCTACAAACATGTACTATCACATGGCTATGGCTGGCCACCATAATCTAATTGCCAAACGGTCTGGCTCCTGTGTCATGTTTCCATGGGTATATTACAGCACTTTCCCTCATTATTGCAAACTCTTCAGTAGATCTCTGCAGAAAAGCCATTGTTCCAAGAGGAATGACAAGACTTGAGACAGTCTTTGTGTTGGTGGCAGCCTGGTTATGACAGTCAGAGGTACTATCTAAGAAGTAGTCAAGCTCCTTTTCTGGACTCAACAATTATCTTCCATAAAATTCAGTGTGTCTGCCTTGTTGAAGTGCTGGGGTTAAACCCATCAGCCCTGAATGACGGTTGGCATATGGATGATGTCCACAAGCAGGCGAGAAAGACCCTCCTGATTGGTTTTCACCCAGGGTCTGGCCAGCCTTGGGAGGGAGCTGATTAGGAGATCACCACCAGGTGTCTGCACCTCCCACATTAACTTGGAGGTAGGGCAAGAAGCTACCTGTATAAGAGCTGACTGCCTGCAGTGGGGTTGAGTGTTTGTTTTTGTACTGTATGTGTTGTGTAGGTGTTTGGGCTCTTGGAAAGGCTCCCTGACTATGGCAAGTGGAGTTCTTAGGATGGCAGGGTCAGAATGTGAAGCTGTCTCTGAGTCCCTAGTATGTAACTGAACTCATAGCCTGGCTGCTACCATTTCCCATGACTTGGCTCCTTGGCTGCCTTGCTCCCCTCTGCATGTCCTCTGTGGTGGGTGAGTGCATTGACTTGTTCCTCCCTCTGGTTGTCTGGCACTTTGGATCTCTGGTGTGTGATGTGGTAGCAGAGGGGGGAGTTTGACTGCTGGTCTGCCTGTCAATGATAGGATTCTATGCTGGGCAAGTGGTCAGCAAGAGACTTGTAAATATGGGAAAAGATTCCAGAGGCATGTTTGTTATAGAGTTACGGAAATGTTATGATAGCAAAGTCAAATGTGCAGAAGTTGGGAAACATTGAGATTGTTTGCCTACAAAAGTTTGCTCTGGTCCTGTTGTGTCTATCTATTAAGATGCAGCTCCACGAGATAGCTACACGCTATGCTTTTCCCTGTGATAAGACAAGAAGTGTATTACAATGGGGTAGTCTTCAGATTCTATGGCTGACATTTGAGGTATTTGCACAAGTTTTCCTCAGATGTGTGCACTCTTTCAGCACTTGCAGTGAGGAAAAGTAGAAAGAGAATAAAAAACAACAGTGTAAATGCTATGACACAGGGAATGATCAAAAACTATCATTACGGTGGGGAATTTACCCATTTGAGTAGCTTATGAGAAGGTGTTTATGTAAAATAAACTTATCCTCCATTTTTAGGAACTACATAGCACGTAATGTAAAGATTTATTTACCTTTAGTTTTCCATCAGTCTAGGCATTCTCACCATCACTTTTTAATTTCTTCAAATGCTGACAGATGAAAGTGATATCATCTGATAATCTAGATATAAAATGTCTGTGCCTTTTTAAACTGGCAGAGATGTAGAAAAAATGTCTCTTTAGGCTTAAATTGCTTTAAAAACCACTGATGAATCTGGCCCACTATCTCTCAGAATGCTAAAAAGTATGTAATTTATATAACAAAATACCTGATTACAGCTAGGATAAGATAGCATTTGATGTAACGGTAATTTTTGACACAGATGAAAGATCACTTCTCCAGTTCTTTAAAGAGTGTCCTGCTGATGGAGTGCTGAAAGCTTCCAGTTTCGTGTGTGCGTACCTCAAAAGCATTTGTAATCCCCGAGTTCACTGTGTGATTCACTGTGATCTTTGAGAATTGTTCCTTCACAGCAACATTTGCATTTTTTTTGACATTTCTTTCCCCTCTTAGGGGATCCTTGGAGGATCATCCCAGTTGGCACTTATTCACAGATCTGCAGTGTAAGATGAACAGTATTTTTAGTCCCCAAAGCATTTATTTTAAAGCTCTAACATTTTTCTCTTACACTGATGTGTCCCCACACTCTGAGTCCTGGGCTGAACCCCAGTAGGGAAGGAAAGTGCAGACTTTACCTGATGGATGAGTACAGACTAGCATCTGGGGAAGTTCCCCTGGCTGCAAGTGGAAGTGAGTATGGCTACATGCCCTGGGATCTCCAGCAGGAGAAGGCAGCTGTGAGTTCTGCTGGGAGCTTCCCAGAAGCCCAGAAACAGAAAATCTACCAGAAAAGTGCTGAACTAATGAATCGCTTAGACTCTGTGGTTTCCTGGCCAGTGCAGATCCTGACTGTTTGACAGCTTGATGCTTGTCTCCTAGGCAACTCTGCTACCACCATAATTCCTCTGCTATAGCAAATCTGTCTGAAGGCATATACCTGCATTCTATTTAGCATGCTTATGTTCCCCCTCTTCAAAGTCACCCCACTCCCCCACTGTTCTGGCTTACGGCTACTTTGCTATTTGTATTCATCAGCCCCTGTCAGAGATGAGCAGCACGTGCAGCTGAGACTCAAGGGACTGTAAAGTTCAAATAGGCGAGAGAGAGAAAAAAAAAAAAAAAAACACCAAGCAGCAGGCTCAGTCTTAACGAAGACCCCGGGGTGTGCTCAGTATCGGTCAGGACGCTCACTAGATGTCACTGTTGTCCAGAAAGAAATGTTGAGCACGTTTTTCTGGCTGCAAAAATAGTGGGTCTTTAACCAAGTAGTGCAGCAACTCATATTTTCAAAAACTGAGCTCATCTATGAAACTTCCATAGTTCAGCAGAAGGCTTCTCTAGATGCCTTACTTCACTTGGACTGTCTGATTTTCCTCTCACTTACTTCAACGTAAACCAAGAATAACTTCTCTCAAAATTGAACAGTGGTCCTGGTTCATGGCCATAGAGGAATCTTGCCATTTTTCAGTCTTGTACCTAAGCATACTTTATAAGATATGTGCTTTAGAAATGGGTGATTTCTAAATGAACAATGCAGCACTTTACAGTGCCTGGCTACATGTGTACTTCACTTGTATTTTTTATACTCTGCAGATAAAATAGGAAGTATTTTAATTACACTTCTGTCCAAGTGCTTATTTGGGGCACTTAATTTTGTGTCTGAATTAGAAGTTAGTTTTTGTAGGCTCCCTGTATGATCACTGAAGAGCAACTGTTTCCCACCCTAATTCAAAACAGAAGGAAATTCATGTGCTTCTGGAAGAGATCCTCTTTTTCCTTTGAGTACATCAGCAGCTCAGGGACAAACAGCTTTCTTTACCTGAGCACATAAAATTACACTGTTAAAATTTGGCGATATAAGTACTCCCGGACATACTGGGCTGGGCTGTATCCATGTATTTTAACTTAGAAAGAAAACAGTCTGGAAGAAGAGGCAGAGGAGTTGCTAGTGAGGTAGTCATCTGGGAAGAGAATAGCTGAGTTAAATCAGACTGTGTTAAACAAGGCTCTTTAAAAAATACTTCAGAACATTGTATGTTCACAAGCAGGCTACAGCATTGAGTTACTAATAGCTGCCAGATTTGGCACTCTTTTCTTTGCATTTGCTACACCAATAAACATTGGGGGGGAAAAAAAATTCAGCCCACCAGTCACCCAAGCATGTCCAGAGCATCATTAGTGCGTAACAAGCGCGTTTCAATGTGGGGGGTCACGCTGCTGACTCCAGGCAGTTAGCTTAGGTGCTATGACTCGCCTTACGCAGAGCCTACTGCTCTCTGGTGACTCCTTTCCTTTTATATAGAGAAACTAGGCTGTGAATCGCCCTCAAGACTGCAGTTCAACAGCATTTTAAGCTGATTTAGCCAGTGGTGTGGCAAGTCCCACCTCTGCGTCCAGCTGTACGTGCCTGTTCTTTCTCCCTCGTGTCTGGTAGGTGGTGAGCTGGTTCAGCCAAAAATTAATCCAGAGGAGAAAAATCAGATTAGTTTTCTATTTTGGATAAGCTCCCTGAAGAGGCATGATATTTGGCCACAGGGTTAGTGCAGGGGAGAACATGGAAGTGTGGCACCAGGATGGCAGAAGGTAAGACCCCAGTCACCCTGACCTAGGTTTGCTCATGCTGCCAGGGACCCGCTCCTTTTAGCAGGTGCCCAGCATGGCCTGCACTGGGTAATGTGAGCTCCACCATGCCTCTTCTCCTTGCAGTCTCTGCCCCCATCTCCCAAAAACACCTCTTGAAGTGTAAAACTTCCAGAGCAGGTTCTGGCTTCTCATAAGGTAACAAGATTTTCTCTGACACAGCATAGAAAGGATCTCTGTCAATGAAGTGAGAACCTGGCCCTGGGTGGAGAGGATAGTCACATTCCCTCATGATTAAAGCATGAAAGTACAGCCAAGTTATATGACAGGGCAGAATGAAAAAGCAGTGATGCATATTTCTGGGTTGCTATAGCTTTCTTGGGGGCATCTTGGCTCTCAGTCTGGTGACAGATTAGAAGGATGGTGAATGGCTTGGAGATATCCTTTGTGTTCAGCCCCAGTGCTAACCCAAGTACAGCTTGCACAGATCAAGGGAGCTCTCTCTATATATTTTTAATTATGGAAAGCAATTAGTCTTCATTAGCAGCTTGTCAAATTTAATTTCAAAAGATCAAACTGTTTCCCTGTTAGATACTGAAGTTAAAAAAAAATAAGGCACAAGAACTTCAAACCCATATATGACTGCCAAGTGCCTATATCCGCTGAACTCAGGAGTTGTTACTACTTACCTCAGCTTGTCATCTGCTCTCATTTTGTCCAGAAACTTCACATCATTCTTGACACCATACCAGAATATTTCATGGACAGTCTTTTGCACTGTGAAGTGCCAAGTACTCTGGGAGACTGAATCTTTATTTTGCTAGAAGCTATTAGGGGAAAGACAAAAATCAAAGCCTTTTAACTAGCCCATGAGCATCAAGAGTCTTATGGGAATTGAAGTTCCTGTCATGTGGAATTTCTCAAAGAAATTCAAAGATTTCATTGAACCTCCTTAGGATGAAGCTAATAAAACTGTCTTTGTATGACCAGATAGTTGTCAGACTTGGACTGATGGCCTTTGCCAATCATCTCTTGGTTTTGTCTGCAGGATGTTTGTTTCTAAGAACAGATATTCATAGGTTACAAGAGCAAGCAGTTCCACACTTTTCTTATCCATGTCTGGAAGCTTGTGCTCCTTAAACATATTCTGTCTGGGAAAGTGTGTCTCCTTGGTTACACTTCATTCTGAGAAATAAATACTAAATTCAGAGATTTTGAAGGCCAGCTAGCATTTGCCAGAGACTTGCAAAACTCTGTGGTTTGTGATGCAGGTATTTATCCTTGTCTGCATTTAAGAAGGCTAAAAAGCAAATAAATGCTGTTTTTCTTTTTTTTCTTTCCCCCCCCGCCAAGTAAGCCATTTCTAGCTTCCCTGCTCAGGTACCAATGTAGCTATATAAAACTGTATTTAATAAGATGAAAAGCATTAAATAAATAAACATAAATAGGAGACAATAAATTTTCTGACTGTGGTTCATATTATAAGGAAATTAATAATTCTACTTTATTATCCTACTTTTATTTGTTCTTAGAGAGCTTGATGATTTCTCCATGGGGTGTGGAGTGTGCAGGAAATTGAAAGAAATGCAAATTTGGGTTAAGATTCACAATGGTTTAAAGGACTGGAGCAGCAAAGCAGAAGACAAGAAAAGATAGAAAACACAATGGTCTTGGAATGTCAGTGAGCACATAAGGGTCGTGGTTCAGATCACTGGTTTGCAGTGCCCTCAGTGATTTGAGCCAAATTCTACTAGTTTAGCAAGTGTACATAGCTCTTCCATCTCTTTTGATGAAATATGTTCTTTATGTAAATACAGTAGATGTTTCATGGGTGCATCTCCCCAGGCCCTTGTATGAAAGTATTGATAGTTTTTTTCCGTTCTCTTTAGTCCAATATAATAAAATACACAGTGTAAGTATTGCACTTACTTTCTGTGCCACAGTTTCCCATCTGTTCTTAGATTGCCATTATGCTTTTGTCATGTATTTCAGTTTTGGGCCCCTAGCTACAAGAAGGACGTTGAGGCTCTAGAGTGTTTCCCAAGAAGGGCAATGAAGCTGGTGAAGGGCCTAGAGCACAAGTCTTATGCAGAGGACCTGAGGGAGCGGAATTAGTTTAGCCTAGGAAAAAGGAGGCTCAGGGGAGACCTTGTCACTGAAAGGAGGTTATAGGGAGGTGGGTGTCATCTTTTCACCCGAGTAACAATACACAGGACAAGAGAAATTTCCTCAAGCTGCGCCAGGGCAAATTTAGATTGGTTATTAGGAGAAACTTCTTCACCAAAACAGTTTTCCAGCATTGGAGTAGGCTACCCAGGGAGGTGGTGGAGTCCTCATCCTTGGAGGTATTTAAAAGACATGGGGGTGTGGTCATTAAGGGCATGGTTTAGTGGTGAGCAGTGCTGAGTTAGCAGCTGGACTCAATGATCTTAAAGGTCTTTTCCAATCTAAATGGTTCTATGATTATACTGAATTTGAGAACTGCAGATTCAGGGCCATTAAGGCCTCCTTGTTGTCTTGTATTTAGGCAAGGTGCTTTTCCCCCTAGCAGTTCTTGGGAAACAGCCTAACTATGGAGCTTGACCCACGAAACACAAAGAGGAAAGAAGTTACCAGCTCTTCTGGAGGAGGTCATATCAACATGAGGGAAAAAAAACCAAAAACATTTTGGCCAACCGGCTAAGCCAAACACCAAATGAGGAATGTGGTCATCCTAAGTTTCTTCTGCAGTAAATGCATGAAAAGAGGTGCAGTCAAAGGGCCCTTCTCACCAGAGCTGGACTATCTGAAAGGTCAAAGGAGCTTCTAATCCCTCTGCTCTGACTATAATGGGAGCCTCACATTGTCGTACTCCTTCACTAATGAAACTCTTTTGGGTGCTCTACATCAGATGAATTCAAGGCACATTATCTGCTTCTCAATACTTTCCTTGTAAAGCAACAAGTTCAAAGGGAGTATTTTCTTTTCTGTAAATATTGATGTAAAGAGAGATTAAATAATTCATCCAGAGTCACCTAAGGAGTCTGTGCCTGAGCCAGAACTGTAGGCAATTCCTGTTTCAGTACTTTAAATACAAGGCAATATAACAGTTCTCTGCAAAGCTTTCATGACTTGTTCTGTTCTAGTTTCAAATCACTTAAATAGAAGATTTTGAAAGACTGGTTTATTAGAAATTATTTGAAAAGAGTAAGCTTGACAGATTAAATTAGTCTTTGAATATAATTTTTGGTGTTTCATACATATTTGCCATCTTAAAATTGTGGTACCACTTCACAGCAAAGCAAAGATTTCCTTTTTTCCAGTAAATCAATGCAGCTGATTGCTGAATGTGTTCCATTGGCAGGAACAAGAAATTAATAATTTCTTTTTATTATGAAAATATTCGCCCTTCTGTCTTGTGGGAGGAGAAGGTTGTGACTGAAAGATGATTTTCTTGGCAGACCAACAGACTCTCCATACTGCATTTTTATTTTCCTAAAGCCCAAACGCTTTTGGGACTGCACAGTGCTATGCTTACACATATGAAAAGGCATGTCCTCTCCCTGCAGGCTCCTTCTGCTCCTTGTCCTTTGATCCAAATACCCCTGTTCTTGACTCTGAACTCAAGGCTCCCTTTGACAGTGATTGATGGCCACCCTCTCACAGGAAGAATGACTAACTCCAACCTGTGAGCATTGGAGGCACTACAGAATATATCTGCTGTACTATTTATTTTGGGAGGCGGACATGTGCCCACATTTTTATTCTTGGAATAAACATTCTGACATTTTCTGGCAGGTGTGAATGTTGTAACATACCAACAGGCAGAAAAATATTAAAATGACAGCTTCTAGCCTCTCAGATGGAAACAAACTGTCTATTGCTGATGTGAAAATTGTAAACCCTCCCCATATTCCCTATGAATTCCATTACTTGGAAAGCCAGATTTTGTTCTTAAGGGTCCCCTGGCAGACCGAAATGAAAGACACCCATATTTTTCAAAGGTGCCTACTTACTCTTCTCAACCAAATCCAAACTGTAAGACAACTTTATAATGAATTATGTAAATTTCAAACCTTAGCCTGATTACAGCCAACGCATTTTGCTAATAGGCTGAAAAGATTAGCCCTGATGTCTGAGTGACAGCATGCAGAACACTTCTCAAATCTCCTTCTGCTGTTGTCTCATCAAAAGTCCATTGATGTTGCGAGTCTGATGTGAAGATGTAATTTTACTTCTTACTCAGTTTAAGGTCAGCAAAATTTAGCCTTAATTTTACATTGCTTTATTCCAACACTTGTCTAGAAATTTATGCAAAAACTTTTAAACCAAATATTTATGAAAACCTGTCATAATAGTCCCTTCCACATTATTTGATAGAACATGTCTTGGCTATGATGTCTTAAAATTTAGCAGTATATATGGAGAAAACATAAAAGACAAAAATGGGACATATCCATTTTTAGCCTGATCACACATATGTATAATCGTAGTTTATAAACAGTAAAAATTTTAATTTTCATTGGTCCCCAGGGAGATAATCTCAAATTTTAGATTAACTGAAAGTTCGGTATAACTCAAATCTTCTGGTGTCAACCAGGACAGTGCAGAAAAAATAGGAGTCAGAAAATACAGAGGTCAGAATATGGAAATGATAAAAAATTTCAGTATATAGGGCAGAATAAGAAGAGTTCTGTATATATTGCAAGAAGTCTTAGGTAAATTAATTTTTTCCCCTTAGCCTATGCACTGTATTAAGTTACTTCTACTACTCAAAAGAACATTTGGTGGTATAAAATCGCAGCTTAGAAATTAATCTATCCCACATGAGTCTAGCAGTATAAGTCAATGGTTACCCATTTTGGACAAGCACACACAGAACAATTTGTCAAAAAAAATGGTCATTAAAGCATTTCAGTGCTTTAACACTACCAGAAGAACAGAGCACCCTTAGGAGCCAGGAAAGGCCGTGGTGTCTAACTGGAAGGGGTACAGGAGTCTGTCACTAATCTATCGCAGTCCTTCAGAGGAGTCACTTCACTGCTCTGTGTCTCAGTTCCCAATTTCTGTATCCATCACAATTTTTTCTTCAGGACCTGTGGTTAAAAAGCAATAGAAGAGTTATGGTTTTTATCATGACAAATATTTGAGATTTTGTTTGGGGAGTGCTAAGTCCTGTTTATAGAGCATTTCTGAAGCAATGTAATTTCTAGAGTATGGTGCTCCTCATATGTGCCTGAATAACAAATAATCAATAATGAATAACTATGGCTAAGAACAAATAGGCTCATCTCTGCACAGATGCCGTGTTCATATTCAAACTGTTCATATGCACAAATGTCTGGGAGCACAACTGAGCTGAAAAATATTTAAGATTTGAATGAATGCAAGACTGCCAAACCACAGTGTCAGGCCACCAACATTCATGGCATTGGTATAAAATCCAAATATTAAGAAATACTACATTTTTTGTTTCTTTTTATTGGTCATCTGGTTCTTGAGCCTGCCATGATCATTTTTTTCCAGCTTTCTTCAACAACTAGAGCTATTCATAAATGGAATTTCTGTCTTCAACAGGAAAAAAAAAAATAAATTAAATTGTTAAAAAATGTTGTGGAACATTATTTCTAAAACCAAAAATTAGGTATGGAAATACAGGCATATTTCATTCTGATAATGTTGCAATACCATTAGTTTAAAGTCCAGATAAACTTTTTCAGCTTTATTAATATGGGAAGATTGAAACTATTTTTCTCTGATTAAAAAAATCATTGAACTTTGATGATACTGTATTTTCTAGGTGTAACCTATAAGGAGAAATATTTTCCTATCTTCACATGTGAGATTTAGAAGTGGATTTTTAAAAGCAAAACTGACATTTTCAATTTCGTGATATCAGTCTGTGCTTGAACTCCTTGAAAATAAAACAAGAACTAAAGCAGAATTTTTATATACTGAAGATACCTGCAGCATTGTTGAGCCTTCACATGCTTCGTTACTGCACTTCAACATTATGCTGAGAGAAGTATTACCATAGGGTCAGGTGCAGATATGCAATGGAGAAGAGAGATACATCTTCTTTGCTGTCTCCACCATTTATACCAGCAATATGGCAGTCTCCCAGACCGTAGGATGCACCATTTATATCTGTGCTGGCTCTTGTTGTGACAACTATGCAACCACATTTAGGAGATCACAGGACAATTTTCTATCAGGTCACTGGCTCAGCTGTGTGATATTGGGCAATTTTCTGCATTACCTCTGCAACAGTCAGCCACCTTAATGATCCTTTATGATCACAGGTCATCCTTTAGTTGTCAGCACTACCAAGTTGACATCTTCTTTCAGAACAGCAGCAAGTGTATGAAAATATCTTCTCATCAAGGCTGCCAGACAATGCTGCCTACATAGCCAAAGGAGAGAAATCCAAATATCTAAATCAGGTGGACTGAATTACAGAGGCCTACATTATTTTGCCTTGCTGTGTTAGGTATCCCCACCTGCACTGGAATCTAAAGGCGATGCCATGGAAAGGTAGAAAGTTTAAGTCAGTCATTGCCCTCTTTAATATAAACACCATGGTACCGTAGTCCTGAAGTCAGGCACGTGGGCCATCTGCAGGTGGCCTTCTGAGCCCTTGTCCTCTCCAACAATTGGAAGTGATGCTGCTATCATTTCTTAAGGCTGAATATGCTTCAATACACTTAGTCTGTATTCTGCATGTGTTGGAGTGGTACCCTGCTCTTAGTCAGAGCCTCTAGATACTAATGTCAAAGGAAGATACCCATTCTGAAAACCAGAAAGCTATGTGGCTGACACTGAAGACAGAGCTCAAGCAGTTTTCCCCAGGAACAAGTTATGCCTCGAGCAGTTCTTACTGAATACTGTAAAGCAAACATTTATACTGGCTTTTATTCTGCATCTACATGGGCTGTGTGTTCTCCATGTGCTCTACAGCCAGCTAATCTGAATGGAACAAAAACATTTGTTTTTCTTCACATTTTTCTATATACCAAGCCCTTCCAAATAAATATTCAGCTGAAACCTCTTGTGCTATTAGGGAAAACAAATAAATCAAATGAATGAATTCATTTGAATGCCAGAAAGCTCTATCATTTCTGTGTTCTAAGAATATCCCACAAACAATTAAATGTTCGTGAAACAGAGGCAAGCCTGATAAAATGATGAGTCTCTCTGGCGCCAGCAATAGGCCTGGCTAAATGCCAGCAACAAACTAGTGTTTAAAACCCTACAGAAAACATAAGTGACCCCAGAATGGATAAACTGAGGAAGAGCTTCTCTTTGAACACCCATAGCAATTCACTATGCTCAATGTTCCTTTGGTTTCATCATGTGGCTCAAACTTGCATATGAATATCTGGGTGAGTTTTGTGGGTCTTGACAGTCCAGCAAAAAATTAACCAGGCATTTCAAGCTTGATTTTGCCTTTGGATTTGGTCTTCCTTGCACAGATAAAAAGTGGTAAGATGATGCAGAGCTGGGAATTTCCCAGCATACGGGATGATGCCATTATATAGGCATGATACTAGATACCATAAGGTTTATTTGCTTGTGTCTATACCATCTGTACCATCAGTTCCTTTGGGTCCCAGAAAAGGGTCATTCTATAATGAAGCAGGAGGCATAAATGAGCTTCTGCCTTCACAGCTGGCTCCAAGTTGTGCCGTGAGTTTGCCTTTGGTCTAGGAAAAAAGAAACAGCCTGGCTAAAAAAGGATCTAACTTTTGGTATGTGAAACCCCCAAAAAAACAACTTCATATACTTTAAAGTAGTTTTACAGGCTTAAAATGTCCAGTAATGTAAATTACAGTAAGCAATAAGATTGAAGGAGTTGCTTTCTTTTAAGGAGTTTTTAATCATCCTCTGCTAGCAATGGTACTGCCATTAAGGATAGATAAAGCAAACCAAGACTATTACACAGTTGCAAAGAAGAAAGAAAATGAACCAAAGAGACTGAGGGAATTTCTTTGCAGCCACTGATGGGCACTTTCCATCCACTAAAAATCATCCCTACTGAACCGGCATCACTTGTAAATATCTCCAAATCAGTGTTAAAAAATTTGATTGTAGGATGTAAGTAAACCTGAACATTTTTAATGACAAGTATGCAACTTATCCTCATTACACATTTCTAAATTTTATTTTGGGAAGAAAAAGTTGTGCTCTCTTCACTGAACAGAAACCTTAAATCTCATTTGAAATGCTTTAGGCTTGTAGATGAAACTCTTTCCTCTGCCTCTGGATTTCCTTCTCACTTCCCTGTATTTAAATGGAGACATCTCCCTCTTTCTCTGCCTGTTCCTCAGGAGGTAGGAGGATTGCCCTCTCTCCCTGGAGAAAGGAACAGGGCAGGGCAGAGCGCTTCCCCACTGAGCAATTGCTGATGCATCCATGTGGGCTGGAATTACAGATGAAGCTCTAGCAGAGGAGGCCACTGCCATTTCTGCCTGGAAGTTAATAGGAAAAAGGGAACAGTAAAGTTGGCTGAAAAGGATTGCATAGCTACTGCGGTAGTAAATTGCTAAAAAATGTCGTTCTTTAATTGCACAGTGTAGGTGACGGGGGCAACTGTCACAGAAGGTGTTAGGGTTATGGGCTGTCACTGCTAGATGTGAGGAGGAGGAGGTGCAAGCATCCTACCGCACTGTTGCTCGTAGATACCCACCCTCCCTGTAAGCATGAGTAGTCCTGCAGATCACATCTGAATGGCTAACACTTGTGCAGAGCCTTGTTCTCACAATTAAATCCTGCCTCGACATTCTATATCTGCCCCCTCTCCTTTAAAATGTAACCACATGGATAACTCTGTGCTGCTTCACTGATAACCCTCATTTAAGAATGAATGCACAAACACATAGGTTTTCTCCCATGCTGCAGAATGTTGCTGTGCATGATGGGACTACTTCATAATAAAGTGCCTTGAAATAGTGTCTGACAAACAGAAAAATTTTTTAATGATGTCCAATTTTGTCTTATGTCAGCTCAAACGCATTTCAGGCACTTCGTCTTCCAACTATCATGAACTCTAACGTTCACAGATGAAATAAGCTTCTTAGGAAGATCTTACAGCAGAGAACACATACCCTTTCCTTGAAGGACATGACCCTTCAAAGTGAGTTAAGAATCATAGAATTGTTTTGGCTAGAAAAGACCTTTAAGAACATTGAGTCCAGCCATTAACCTAACTCTGCCAAGCCCTCCACTAAACCATGCCCGTCAGCACCTCATATACACATCCTTTACATAATTCCAAGGATGATGACTCCACCACCTGGGCAGACTGTTTCAATGCTTGACGAGCATTTCGGTGAAGACATTTTTCCTAGCATCCAATCTAAACCTGCTCTGTTGCAACTTAAGGCCATTTCCTCTTGTCCTATGGCTGGAGACCAGCACCCACCTCACTATAACCTCCTTTTAGGTGACTGTAGAGGGTGATAAGATCTCCCCTGAGCCTCCTTTTCTATGAGCTAAACAACTCCAGTTCCCTCTGCTGCTCCTCATAAAACTTGTGCTCTAGGCCCTTCACCAGCTTTGGTGCCCTTCTTCGGACATCCTCCAGAACCTTGATGTCTGTTTTGTAGTGAAGAGCCTGAAAATGAGTACAGTACTTGAGATGCGGCCTCCCCTGTGCCATATATGTGGGGACAATCACCTTCCTGGCCAGGACCCTCTTGGCCTGCTTGGCTACCTGGGCATGCTGCTGGGTCATGTTCAGGAAGCTGTCAATCCACACCCCCAGGTCCTTTTCTGCTGGGCAGCTTTCTAGTCATGAATCCCCAAGTCTTTACTGTGGCATGGGTTTGTTGTGACTACAGGATCCTGCACATGGCCTTGGTGAACCTCATACCATGGGCCTCAGCCTATCAGTCCAGCCTGATTCAGAAATCCATGTATTCTGACCATTCCAAATCAAATAATTTGCAATGTGTCTCTATGCATATTCTAGCTGAAAACAAAGGCTGGATCACAATTAACACCTTCATGTTTGGGACACCTTGTTGTCTGATGTGGTATGACAGAAGGGTTTTGGATCTTTGGAGTTGAGACCCAGTGCTCTCATCTCTGTGAAACTGGAAGAAATGTTAACAGTTCCGTCAACATCTCCTTTTTCCAGACTACCACTGTGATTTACTGGGAATGAATAATGAAGAACTGATTGCTGGACATTATTTGTTTACAGATGTGGTCTTGTTGACCGATTCATGTGTGATTTGCTATCCCAGCACACAGAAAGGTAGGTGAAAAACATGTAATGTTCAGCAGACATAAACCGCTGCAGCCTGAACATTAGCTTCCTCACAAGCCAAAAGGAAAGAACGTCTCCAATATATGATTTCTGAAGAAGATGTTGGCTTTGGAGATGTATGATAGATCCTACATGCTGCGGCTTGTAGGACTGCTGCCCTATTGCTCAGAGGTAATATCTATGTGTAAATACTAGTAATTTCTAGAGTCATCTGCTGTTAGTGCAAATGATGAGACATTGTAGAAACTTTATAAGTAAGCTCTGCTGTTTTGTAACATCTGTCTGAAATCTATGAAGGAATTTTGTTTCAGTTTGCATTAAAGCAAAAATGAGAGAATTAATTTAAACTTCTGACACCAGGTAGCATCTTGATTAGTGTGACATACTCTAATACCTGAAAGAAAACAGAGTTTTGAAAATGTTATAGTGTCCTCAGAAGCTCTAAAAGAATGGACAAAACTTCCAACATTGCAGGGTGAGGCAGTTCTGTAAATAACACATGATATTTTTAATGAAATAATACTGTAAGGTAATACACATATCACATCCATTCATCAGCAGTTTGCTGCTGCCTATGCTGTACTTTTTTTCACTTACTGCCCACAAAGTGTAGATCTTTTCATGTAATATTTAACACGCGGTAGTGTTTTCACAAGAGAGTAGTATTTTCTATAAAAACAATATATAGTAACCCTGGGTACCCTCAAATTTTAAAAACCCTAAAGCTTAATACTGCCTAACAGAATTGGTGCGACTTTTTTTTTTTTTTTTAATCAAGAGGAAAATATTGTTTGCAGTTACAACATTTCTTCAAGGTTATTTAAGTATTTGAGTGTTCTGTTTATTGTACTGATTATGACTTGCTTTGCCAAACCCAACAAATTTTAAGTCACTGCTTTGATAGTCTACCATTCTTTCTGTTCGACATGTGGTTTCTCTAGCATATGGATGTAATATTTCATATTCCACTTAATACTTCTTGTTAAAACTCCAGTTCTCCTGCAAATCTTGGTTCTCTCACCTTCTATCTGTTCTGCTATATTCAATCGGACCCACTTATGACATGCCCAAGGCTGTCATAACAGTGTCTTCTAAATCCTTCTGTTAAACCCGTATTCAGATCTGATGAGATTTTCTACATTTTTAAGAAATTAACTATGTGTGCATCAACTTCTTTCCAACTCAGCTAGCATTAAAACGAAAAAGACTAAAAAAGAAAAAAAGATACACTCTCTGAAGATACCTAAATCTAGTGGGTACCATCAGTATGAAATACGATGCCTTCCAGATGTTTCAGAATTTCTTGTGATTTTTGAGCCAATTCTATGACATTCTGAATGACAAAATCCAGAAAGTCTTATTCTGAATACTTTCTTGTGGCAATACTTAAGGACCTGATCCTGCAACATATTGAGCATGTCATGAAGGGTCATAAACGTCCTTAAATCCCACTGAACTCAGAAGTTAAGAATGAAATTTTAAAACTGAGATCTTTGAGCTTTCACAGCATGAACTCTGGAACATTGGTAATTGAAGATGCTCTGCTTTCGGAGACATATGTTACACATAGTCACAACAGTTGAGGAAATCAGTATATTTAGAACAGGAAATCCCTTTAATACACATGCCAATTAGATCAGAATTCTCTTTGAGGAAAAACATAGCTAGCTTAAGAAACATATTGGTTTCCAATAGTCTTGATACTTGAGCAAAAACATCTGCTAACAATGCTAATCATAGTAGAAAGAACATCATAATTAAAAATGCATTTGACATGCAGAAGTTCAGACATAAAAGACCTCAGCTTTTCTTTTTTTTTTTTTTTTTTTAAATAATTTGGAAGAATAAAGCATTTTATCCCTTATGTGATGTCCTGATTGAGGACCAAAAGCCCAAATGATTCTTCACCTTGAAATGGGCTCACATGGTTCTTGTTCAAGTACAAAGAGAAAAAAATCCCAATGTGTTAATATAATAAATCATACTAAAATAATTGTGTTGTGACAGTTGCTCCCAGTTCCTTTTTTTGTCTGTGTAGCTTTCACAGACAAGGTGCAATTTTCTTGCCAACTGTCCAAATTGATGCTTCTATGTATATTATTTAATGGCGTGTATTTCTGTGACACATATTTGGGCAGAAATAGGCTCCTGTGCTGTTCTTAGACTGTTTTGTTCAAGTGATCCACCAGAAACGTATTTTCCAGTCTTTGGTCTCCAAGATATCCTATGGCAAATTTAGCCTTTAACTGAAAATTCATTCTGAAATATTTAGCAAGTTTTTCTACAGAGCATAAAATGGCAGACTTTTACCCTTTAAATTCTTGCATGTTTGATCCATTTAATTGTTTGCAATTTCTTAGGTGAATGTAAAATTGTCAAGTGTGTCCCTGACTTTTCACCACTGTGTTCTTCTTTTTAGATGTGCATTATAGACCTTTCAGTATTTCTTTAACTGATGGCTGATATTTAGCATTCTGAGCCTGCCCATTACTTCCCTGTTTCTCTGCTGTTACTCCCTCAGTCTTCACCCATGTAACATACAAACAACAAAAATTATGGTTGTAGCAACTTCTTAGCAGTCTTCCAGTTTTCCTGCATCTATTTTATGCAACCTTTTTCTTTTCTTAAGTCATTTCTAGAAGTGATTTGATTTCCCTTTTGGCTACTTCATTACACAAGCCTGTCAAAGGATTTTCTAATCACTATCTTACACATGGTGATTAATTATTATTCTATGCTCTAAATGTGTAATTGAAGTAGAAGCAAATAATGAGATTTTATTAGAACATGAGATTCAGACTTATTCTAGCAATTTCTCTCTCTAAAATTTGTGAGACTCAGTATACTTAATGCTTCTGATGCTTCCACAGCAAAGGGGTAGCTCTTTGGGTTTGACAAAAACTTCTACACTTCAGAAATGTTTCAGGCTGCTTTTTCTATAGGTTAAAATCATTTTTAGAAGCTATATGTGTGCTGCAGTTCTTCAGTTTCATCCCTACATTTCTTTCTGTATGACATTCAGACATGAAGGTCTGTCAATCTATTTGTATCTCTCCTTGCTGCATATTGGCAAGTTGGCAAATAGATAAAAAGTTTAGGTGATTTTCATCATTCAACTTATTTATAGCTCATAAACTTAATACTTTCCCAGAACTAAAGCATTATGACATGGTATTTTCAGATCTTTACAATATCTGATTCTTTTAAGCCTAATATATCACCATAACGTGGTTACTTTTGACATTAACATTGGCGTGACTGTCCACAGAAAAGCAGGAAGTAAAGATGCATTGCTAAATTTTACCAGAACAAAATTCATCTATTCAAATGCCTGAAGAATGCAAGCTGGTGATGTATTATGTTCCTCTGATAGAGTGACCTTGTACTATTGACAGAGAAGGAGGAGCTCCTTCATAACATCAAACTGCTGTAAAATTAACAAAAGACATAACAAGATAAGAACTATATCTCCTGAAAGGGCAAAACCTCAAATCATTGATATCCTGACTATCCCTCTGATGGGAACAGAGCAGATCAGCCATGTTGGTAACAGATGTGTGAAACAGGATCTGCATCCTACGAGAGAACGGACTATGCAGGACTTCAGAATCCATTTTAATTTCTTCTGAGGATATGGGAGGGCTTCTCTGCCAGCTCAATGAGAAATAGAGAGCTCTAGCATTTTTCTGAGCTAAATTATTGCTGCCTCCCTTTGGTTTGCAATTTTTATATGTAAAATGCTACGTTTGTCCAAGTACTTGCTAGGATGTCAAAAGTAGTATAAACTTGGAAACAAGTATGATTTTCTCTCAAATTAAAGGCAATCAATTTTTGCATTTGCTGTGTTTTAGTTATAGCACCTTTTGGATCTACATTATCCTTTTTTGCCTCTTATCACTCGCTTTTCAGAGACTCTGTGTCCCACCTCAGAAACAGTGAGCCACAGGGTTTTGATAAACAATGGTGATGTTTATGAAGCAGTATGAGAGAGAGACCTCCAGGAAGTTGAAGGATCACACAATAAGATTGATGAATATGTTTTCCAGAAAGAGTCAAGAAGAAAAAAGGTCAGAGACCTTTTGTTTTGACATAAACCATTGTTTTCATAAACAATGTGTTTCTTTCCTACCCTCAGTTTAAGAGGCAGCATCAGCCACAGTTACATTCTCCAGTTTGTCTATGTTGTTCACTACCCATAGTCTGACAGATCTGCTTCTTCCTAAATGCTTGGGCCTCTCCAAACACAGCCAACATGATGTGGCTGCCAGCCCTATGCAGGAATCATTGAATTCTTTGGTGGGTTGCCTTCTTTGATCAATGCTTGTAGAATGTCTAGCCCAGCAATTCAAATACAGATTCAATGAGTAGTCTTACAACTCAGTTCAATTGACTCAAAAAAAATGGCATAATGCTGTCTGGGCTGCTGTAGCACAATCACCTGGGGCTGTAAGTACCTGCAGAAGAGACATACTCACTTGGAGGCTAAGTAGGATGTCCTCAGGGATCTACAGGCCCATGGCAATGGTGTTCAGGCAACTTTTTCTTTAAATGTCTATTCTCTCCTCTTCTGCCAAGTGTTCAGTAACAAATTTGAAAAATATTTTCTCAAGGATGTTAAATGTCTAGTATCTTCTTATGAAAGATACCAGAGAAGGTGGACATAACTTTAGCCAAAGCCTTTGGACTGGATCTCTAGCTCTTACAAACCAAAAGATAAATCTCCATGATATATTAATAGATTGTATAGATAGTCTAGACAGGTAGACAGGCTTTGGAGTATGCTCTGTCCTTATGAAAATATACTTTGAACATGTTGCACTCTAGTACTTGGCAAGGTCTTGGCAGCTGAGGAACACAGCTGAATGTTGAGCCTGTATCACTGATCCAACCTGCAAAGAGACTCTCCACTTCTGAAAAGGAAGCTGGCTCTGCTCACACCCTCACACTTCCAATTTATGTCCAATATGGGCCTCGCTGGACTCCACTGAGTTGTTCTCCTAATGCTTCCACACATCCATACCTGGAAAGCTTTGGTGACCTGGGCACAGTGATAACCAGACTGCTTCAACTTTCACAAGTATCACTTGTTCACATGGCTCAGCACCTGAAGTAATACCAGATACACAGGGAAGCCCAGTGATGTCAGTGATGCTGTATTGACTTAAAACATCTGAGGATCTAGTCCTTCGTGTGTGACTGCAGAAAGAAAATATGGAATGAAGTCTCAGAGGAGATTAAATTAATCTAGAGCCTAACCACACTTCAGAAATTTTGCCAAATCTGTTTATTCGAAAGAGTACATTTTATCATAACCAGAACATCTCTTATTCTTCTCCCAGAGAACACCCCATGGCAAACAGTTTTCTAGAACAGAAAAAAGAGAAGAGTCAGAACCTCCATGACACATCAGGCAGTTCACTGCTGCCCTCCAGGTTACGTGGCAAGGGTTCAGACGATATGGTGGTGGACAGCACATGTCCCTAAAATAAGATTTATGCTATATTTCAGTGAAGGAAAGGACTTAGAAAGAATGAGAGATAACAGAAGTGCTAAACCCACAAATTAAAAAAACAACACAAAACCAATCCTCTTATAACCCACAAATAATTTTATGTACTTGAACTGTTAAATTAATCAAATCTGTGAAGAACAGATGCTGATACTTCTGTTAAATAGCTGATGTGTAATGGTCCAAAAATAGTAACAATTACTGCAGTGATCCACAGCAGTCTCTTCACTGTCATTGATGTTCTTCTCTACTGCAGCCCAGGGTTCTATTGACATCCTATTCCTTAAAAATTTCTTACTCTTCATCTCCTCTTCTGGATGCTTTCATTACCCAAGAACACATCCCAAGCCCTTATTCCTATTCAGTAAGATCACATGCACTGTTTCACTTTACTATGAAAAGTGTTGGAGGGAAAGAAAGATTTAGTTTGAAATATCCTTGTTTCCAATGAGAACTTAAAATACTTTCATTTATTGTGAAACAAATAAAAGTAAAAAAACACCGTTTTCTTTTATTTCTTTAAAACTGTGATGACAGCCTTAAATTATAATGGAAAAAAAGTAAAAGAGGAAATCCTAAACCCACCTTTTTTATTTTATTTTTTTTTTTAGTAAAAAGAGCAGATAAACCTGTTGTCTTTAAGAAGAATCTTTTCCCTTATTTTAAGCAGCTATATCTACAACACAGTTTATGCTTCCCTTGTAACTAAAAACAGCAAGAAAAGGAGGCAGAAAATTATTTAGAAGAAGCTGACTTCCTATCTATATTCCATCCATCACTCATATTTAGCTATTTGCATGTTAGATATCTGATTTTAGCTACTTATCTAAGTTTCCACTGTAGTAATGAAAACAGAATTTTTACTATCCAACTTGCATGTTTTCCCCAGATTGCCCTAAGTTAGTCCAACTACAGATACCCCTTAACAGTTCTACATTTAGGTAGTAACACACCTAACCGTGAATTAATATTTATTGCTAGTGAATACTTTTGTTTGGGTTTACATAGACCACTGGGAACACCTCTCTGTAATCAAAACAGAGCAAACTGTGTACAGGGGCAGCCTAAGACTGGTGTTTGCATTCATCTCCTAATTGTCAATATCTGTAGTCAAAGCTCGTTGTCTGGATTTATTTTGTCACGAGTCAGGGAAAAAAAAAACAAAAAAAAACCCCAAAAAACCCAAACAAAAACAAACAAACAAACAAACAAAAAACACAAACAAAGAAACAAACAACAACAACAAAAAAATTAATATAGGCTGGATGTCATCTACAGGGGTTCTTTTAGTTCAGGACTATCAGCAGCACTAGATCAGGTCAGCACTGGCTTTGTCTTGAAAACATCCCCAGGATGGAGATTTCATGACCTTTCTGGGAAGCTTCTACAGTGATTTCCAGAAAAGTTATCTGTGTGGAAGTGTGGAATTAGACAGCTCCTCCAAAGTGTTTTACATGGCCACTGCAGAATGAAGGAACTGCACCTCAGCCTGGGCAGCCTCCACAGATTTTGTCCGATGTGGGTGGCTGACATCTAAGGTTTGGCAGGACAAAGCCTATCCCAGTTATCCAAGTAGCATATTGACTTAGGGCTCCTGATTTTAGATATTGAAAAGTCTGACTGTTGAGTCTAAGATTATTAGCCTCCTTCCTCGATCAGTGGAGAAATATTTCCAAACAGTAATTCATCCCATCCTAAGACAGGTGTCTGTGAGGCAGAATGAGCCGCCCTCAGGAAATATTTTTCTTTTATCATCTATGATGGGAAAGTAGGTGAACAATTTAGACTATAGGTCTACATTCCAGATGGGAGATATTTAGGTATTTTTGAATCGGCTAATCAGAAAGCGAGGAATAATAACTTCAATTCCAGGCACATGTATATGATCTGTGTGTGTGTGTGTGTATATATATATATATCCAACAAACATTACAAAGCCTGGTTATTTTCTCATTAAAAATGATAGCATTTTAACAATGCTTTGCATCTGCAGAAAGAAATCTTGTGCTAAAATACTGCTCAGATCTTAATTTTCCAAAAATATCTTTCTAAAGTCATCACAAGAGAATTGATAATAGAAATTAAATACCTCAATATTTAATTTATATTTTCTACTTTTTCCATTTGCAGGAAAAATACCAATGGCATAAACAGCATTTCTCTGTAACTGTTTAGGGAGTTGCGCAAATTTCTTAAGGGATTGTATTTCAGTGTGCATGGACTGTTTAGCAAAAAGAATCCAGTATACAATGAAACATAAGCAATGCATGCTATGATCCATAGCTTTGTCTAGAATAAAATATAATTTAGCTTTTTGAACATTTAACAATCCAATAAGACAAAGCCAAGGCTTTTTTAGCAGCTTTACTCTCTCAGCTGGGCATAAGCTAGTTAAAGAAAGTGTATTTAATACGGTTAGTGAAGATTTTTTGAAAGGATCATTAAGCAAAAAGGTAATTTATTTCGTCTTTTTTTTTTTGTATGAAAAATCTGCCCTCCTATTTATTTAAACTGCCCTGTGACTGAATACTGCTACTGCTGTTTGCAGCCTCTATCTCATTAGTATAGTTGATTAAAAATATTTTCTTTTAGTTTATATCAAACAGGACCTGTTCATGATTTTCAGGAAGGTGGGAGGGAGCAAAAGAGTTACAATAGCTTAAAACATATGCTGGTAAAAAAAGCAACAGCAGCATGGCTGTGACAGCTCTGTTGTAGATTAGAAACACTGTATGGTGTCTAACTGATAATTCTCTTTTGATGAAGAAGCTCCCAACATCATATCCATTGTGGCATCAGTCCTGTTTACTGTTCCTTTCCTTTTATGCCCAATGTTTGTATAGGTCAAGCATTCTTAAAATGTTTGAAATTTTTCTTAAGTAATTCTTGTGCCAGTAGAGCATTACTTTTTTCTCTCCAACTAATGAAGATGAATTGACTGTCTGTGACCCAGATCTTAGCTTGCAGTTTGTAGTGTGGATGCCCCAATGGATGTATTAATGACTGTTGATGGAAACAGGACATGAAGTAGCATCCTTATCACAAACCATAAAGATCTGATACTCAGTAGAATAAGCAACAGAGTTAAACCTTATTCCATGAGGTCATTTTAAATTGATATAGAGTTTTGGGTGCTTATTTGTGGTGAGCAGTTTCCTGTATGTTGTGTGACAAGTTCAGTCACCGACCACAAGATGCAAAAAGATCTGTGGTATATGCAAAACTGCTTTGTAGGCAGATGTCAGCTGCCTTGAGGCTCTCCTTGAGCAGCTGAATACATAGTGGTAGTATCCAAGTCACTGGGGTTTGACAGGTTGATGTTGAGCTCTTGGTTTGGTCAGGTCTTCAGTGAACTCTTCACTTTTCATTTAAATTTCATTTCTTAAGCCTGTTCATTTGTCCTGTATAGAAGTAATAAAGCTTTATCAGCCACCCTTGCTGACCACAGACTTACCTAGGAAAACCTCATTATATTGCTTTAATTTCATTATTAGATAAATAGATGTGGGGTTTTGTTTTCCTGTTTTTCTCTATTTCCTATGGTCAGAATAAGCACCATAACTGCACTGTCGATCTTCCAGTTCTGAACAAGATGTTAGAATAAAGAGAACATTACTATGTCTGCAGCTACTTTTATCTCTTCCCTTTTAGACCTTCCTGGAGACTTACCAGAGATCTATCAAACATTATCACAATAACCACCCTTGGTCATGGTAATAACCGACAGGCACATTAGGACAGCCTGGAAAGCAATAATTCCAGTTCATGAAACATACTCAGCTTTCAAAGCCTGTTCTAACATGAACAAAACCAATACTTCCTTTTAAACTAGGATGAAAAAAAAAAAAAAAAAAAAAAAAAAGAAACCTATTCCAGGACACCAGCTGGAATATTGTCTATAATCTACAGTTTAGTTACTCACCTTGGACAAAGAGAACCAAACTCAGTTCCCTACAAGGAACCAGCCAGTAAAGAATTTGACTTTGAGGTTCTCTCCTTCCAGGTAAATGCTTTTATCACCCTGATACACTCCTGAACCTGATAACCTCATGAATTACGTTTTCAGAGAATACTGGTGTGCTTTTTGAAATGCTTTGGTTTTAACAAAATAGATGCCAAGGTAGAAAATTCAAGTGCTAATTCAAGCTTTGGAGCAACTACAGCTGCAATGAGTCCCTCAAATGTTTAGCTATTTTGCATGCAGTTGCCTGTGTCAAAAAGCAGTCATACAATGTTATCGGTTCCAGTCAGACAGGCGTCAGGGTTTCAGGGCAAACATAACAGAGTCCTTGGGCATTTTACAAGCCTATGTATTTTGGGATGCCAGCTCAGCCCAGTGCCTTTCCTTACTTCAAATTTATGGTCAGCACATCTAGCCAGCAGTAACAAATGCAGGCTCTTTCAGCCAGGCAAATATTCACACCTGATGGGTCAGCACTAAAATACAGCCATACTTCCAGAGTTTAATTCAACTCTAGACCTCAGCTGCACAGGACTTCCCAGCACTACAAATCATTGGCACTTTTGAAAAAGGCAGACTTGGTATTTTAATATTGCATATCTCTTTTTTTCCCTTTCACAAAGTTCCAGTAAAATGGGATGACAACCAAATATTTTTCAAGGTGTAAAAAATTATGACCATATAAGAAATAAATTCCTCCACCAGAAAAGCTCTATTAATCATGCTAATAGAAATATCAAATTTACCTGTCCCTTTGATAAGGATGTGGAGCCATTTTAACTGATTTCTGAAGGCGGCAAGGTTCCTGTGCTCAGTCAATCCTCTTTGTTTCCTTTCTTATAGTTGTAATAAGTTCAAACCTAATCTGATATTAAGACAAAAGCTTCAAAAGATATGCGAATTTGCTGTCAGATATAGGAAAAAACATCCTCGTATGGTGACTGTTGATAGTCAACGTGGATTCCTCAGTGTGTAAAAAAGTACAAGCTTGTGCCTCATATAACTCATTCAAAAATGTAGCTAACTGTGAGAATAAAGTGATTGGAAACTGGGCTTTTTAAGATCTGGATATTAGAGAACTATACAGATTTTTTTGAGAAACAGAGGAGATAAAGAAGCCGTACATGTAAGGCTTTGCTATACTGGAAGTTTATAAACTGTCTGCACATATCTCTTTGGTTAAGTGTATCAGAGTTTGCATGAGGGGTATGCCCAAGAAAGCAGTGACAGCACTGAACTGCTAAGAGCTTTGTATTTGATCTCATCATCCAATTTACAAGATAACATTTCTTAAAAAAAAAAAAAAAATTAAAAAAAAAAAAAAAGTTATGAGTTATAACATTTTACTGATAGAAGGGAATCAGTAAAGGTCCTTGCACATACCCGGAACACTATTTGGCTGAAATGGAGATATTTATGTGAGGCTGGTTATCCTTTTTAACTACCAGCCCACTTCATGTGGTTTTGTTGGTTTTTTTTGGTTGGTTGGTTTGGTTTAGTTGTTTGTTTGTTTGTTTCTCTAGAATATTCCATAACCTCTGTGACTTTACTTCCTCTATAAGACTACATCTCCCAGGATGCAGGCTGGTCCTGCTGTTGTCCAGCTGGGCTTTATCTTGCAAGTCCTCCTGGCTGCAGTGCAAGGCAGAAACATAGCTTGGCTGGGGAAGCCAGCCGTAGTGAGAAGTGGGAGGTATTCACACTACCTCTCTCCTAATCCACTGTTTTATCTTATTTTAAATGAAGGGTTCTGGTTTTCATCAACACTCCTCAAAACAGTCAATTTGGACATGTTTTATCAAGGAAAAGTTTGCTTTTTCTCCTTGCATTGTTCATGAAGATTATAATTCAACACAAAGTCCAGATTTTCATCTGAAACAATTCCAGCAGCAAACCTGAAAGCTGACACATAAATCAGGTTCCTTAGTTTGCTCACTGAAATGAAGAAAAAAGTATGTTTCAGGATTTTGAGGAACAGTTTTTGAAATGCAGATAGCAATAATAATAATGCAGAAATTTTGTACAAGAAATAGAAAATGCAGTGTTCCGTCTTTTACAAATTATGTTTCGTTTATCAATAGTTTTGAACAACAGTATCTGTCAGCAGAAATCTGTGAATAGATTTAGTTAATCCAAACTATATTTCTAATTGTTCTGCTGAATAACTTCTGCATATATAAGTAACAAAGTAAGAGTAAGAAATAGTTCTCCATCTTTTCTTAGGGGGCTCCTAGGGCTTTGTATGTTGCATATTCACACATACTG
Organism: Merops nubicus; assembly: GCF_000691845.1. Classification (NCBI taxonomy): domain Eukaryota; kingdom Metazoa; phylum Chordata; class Aves; order Coraciiformes; family Meropidae; genus Merops; species Merops nubicus. Next base: position 123,323 of record NW_008583583.1, on the reverse strand, counting down.
AAAAGAATTTCTTCACATTTAAGTTTTATTTAATATTCAGCCTTTGCTTTTCCATCTATGAATGTAACAGCATTCTTTTAATAGGTTTTAAAGCACATCATATGTTAACATTATAGAAAAGGAAATCCCTGACTATTATAGTTGTAAACATTATTAACACAGAAATTTCATGACCTGATCCATATTTTGATTTTAATAATATGTAAGCAAAGCCCCAGTTCCTTCTTGATCACCTTAGTAAACTCAGATAAAGAAGTACCTGCTATACAGGACCAAGTGTTTTATGCCTCAGCCTCAAGACAATTCAAATCTCTTTATGTTCATAGTTTATGTACGAAGCATATTTTGGTGTCTTTAGTAGATCATGAATCTTGGAAAACTTTTGTTGTATTTGAAATGTCCTCCTGCTGCCTATGTTATGCAATAAATTAGTTACTAATAAAAATGAATTTGACTCAGCCAAGATGGTAGTGAAGTAGTAGATGTTGGGCTGCCAGTGGAGTCTTTGGTTCCCAGGCCTTCAGCCAACACAGATTAAGCAGATTGAAGAGGTAACTTGCTCAGTGTTGATAAAAGATGGGAAAAGGTCATACTAAGATACTACCTCTTTCCCCTCTTTTTATGTAAGCCCCTCATATGCAGTTGATAAGTCTTCAAATACAGAGAAATACAGAGACAACACATCATAGACTTTTGGCTTCCTCCTAAGGAAACCTCATTATCTTAAATTAAGTGTGAACTTCGCCTACATTTAGAAATAGCTCCTTTGCCCAGCATGTGGTATCACTGCATCACTTCTGTTTTGCAGGAGTATACAATGGTGAGGTGGAGTTTCCAAACTCCAGCTGAAACTTTTCAAGCAGAAGGAACCTGTTTTTCTCAGTTGGCAGGCCTAGCATGTCCTTATGTGTACTTGGGGAGTACCACCAGTACAGCTGTGCTGGCTTCCAGCCATCAGCCTCCTAGTTCACAGGAGAGGATTTATGAACTCTCTTGGATCCATCCCCATTCAAACTTAAACATGAGCTTAATCCCAATAAAGTCAGTGGTACTTAAACTATTATTATGCAGAAAGCTAAGCATGGGTTTGCAAAATGAAAATGGTTACAGGAGAAGAACTGTATCTTCTACCACCTTCTGCTTTGGCTTCTCAACCTTCAACCAGGTGGGTCGAAAAATAGCTTAAAGACTTTCTGGCCAACCCTCAATTCCTTCTCTTGGAAAAGTTCACATTCATTTTATTTTCATTGCCAAATCAGAAATTTGAAATGGCAAAGCACTACATGAAATGGAATTTCGTTCTTCTGTCCAGCTCTCATAACAACTGAGTTGTAGTTGAAGTAAAAGGTAATGATATTTTTATTAAACTAAACGACGCTTGTTAGCAACACTAAAGGGTCAAACTAGAAGTGGTGTTGCTTCATGCTACCCAAATGGGCAATAAAATGCAATTATTTCCCTCTCAAAGTGCTGTGATGACTTTTTTCCACTCATTTATGTAGTATCCTATTACATGTTCCTTGAATGTGCAGAGGAGGGGCATTCAGCTGAAATAGCCTTGCCATGAGATCCATGAAAATTCACACTTATCTACAATATAAATACGTCTTTCACTTCTAGCTCGAAACTCTGTTTACCAACCTTTTTTTTTTTTCTTCTAACAGAGCTCAGCAATTTTCTTTCCCTCCCAAACTGAACTTAGGAAACGTATTTAAGCAGAACTATGGATTTGAGATTTTACATCCCAGAAACTAGGGAAACTGGTGCCATGTGCAAGGAATGGCAATGCACTCTTCTCTGGTGAAAGTGAGATGAGGAGAAGGTATGATTACTGTTGGAAATGTGGTGTCAGTTGAACTTTCCACCTTAATTAAGGCAAAATACTTATGAATGAAGGTAGTAGGATAATATAACTACATTGCTTTTCTCAGTTAACTGATTATGTAAATGGCCTTCTTATAAGAAATGAATATACATGCATTGCTATCAGGCTGTTCTTGATCAGAATAATTCATTATCAGATTATAAATACCAACTCCTGCTGCTTATGTTTCATACTACTCAGAATAAGGCAGAGTAGCTTGTAGGCTGCAGCCTAATGCAGCCCAACCCTTAGGTTGTGTTTGAAGAGCCTTTAAATTAAAAAAAAAAATACTGTTAATATTGCAGAACTGGGTTTTGCTGTTTGATCCTCCTTTTGAAGGGAGAGGAGAGAAGGAAGAGGGACGATGAGGATACAACAGCACCTTTCTCCCACTTAAGCTTTTCCCTTCTCTCCTTCAGCCCCACTACTGAGAGGTACTTTCCACCCGCAGAGCTGAACTATGGTTAAACCCTTTGCAACAGCACGCATCAGCTTCTACTGAAACTGCTGAGAATTTTGTCATCATCTTCAGAGAAAAACAAACAAACAAACAAACAAACAACAAAGATCAAGACCTGGGCTTCTTGTCTTTTATCTACTCTTATTTTGCCTGATTTTCATATGCATGAGACAAGTTGCTAAATTCTGTCACCCGTCTGATATTTCCTGGTGTGAATTTTATCTTCTCTAATTTGCAGCTCTTTCACCTTATTATTCCCACTCACAATCTGCTGACGTAATTACTCCTCTCTGATAACATTACTTCAGTATTGACATGTTTAAATATTTTTCCTCCCTCTTCCTTCCATAAATTAATTTCCTAAGATGTGCATAGTAAAATGTATTAACCTGTTTTAGTCAGTCACAAGCAATTGTCCTTTTAATTATTTTTTTTTTGCATTCACTTTTGTTCCCACTAGTATTGGGATACACATATATACACATACATGTTTATCTTATTTTCTTTTATCAAAAAAAAAAAAAAAACCTGAAACTTAAAAAAATAATATCTATACTGGAGAACAAAGGAGGCTACATGCTATAGGTTGAAAAGAACTTGATCTCATCTATGACACTCATTACTCTACAGAAATCATTGCTTTAAGCATACTAATATTAAGTTCGTGCCTAATTTGTTGTGCAGGATTATTTTTTCACCTCTCTCAGCACACCCTCATGTGTTGTGCCTTTAGCCAAGCATTGGTGCTGTCAAGGCTTCTTTTCTCAATCACATCCATGTGAAGAAGGGATCAGGCTGCTGGCTGGGAAAGCAGAGGAAATCCAGGGCACTTGGATGTGTCCAGAGGAGGGAATGAAAAAGAAGAGGTGTATCACCTGTCAGGCTTCACCTACCACAGCTGGAACATTGGTCTCAGCTGGGTTTTTTTTCCTTACAGGGCATGTGGGCAGCTAGCACAGGGTGAAAGCTAGTAGCCAATTTTCTGACAAAATGGATTTTACTCAGAAAGTGCTGACTCACTGAAAATAAAACTTTTCACAGCGTGTGCCAGCTTCAGTGAAATAGTGTTTGGGAAAGCATTCTCTGCTTGAGGATGGAATTTCTGCTCAAAACTACAGACAGAGGACCACCACTGAATAGCCAAAAGCTCTTAGTCTCCAAAGATGAGGGAGGTCTGGAGCTCTAACCCTTGCTCCAGCCCAGATTCTGCTTACCAAGCACACAGATTCGTCGGTCCAGTAGCTTGAAAATGATAAGATGATCTCTGGAAGCCAAACCTTTTGTTTTCTATAGCTTCTCATCATAAGCAACTGCAGAAATTCGCACTCCATAGGGCCCAATAATTATTTACACTTGATAACATACGTGGAATTTAATTTGCTATTGCTACACATACACTTAGTTCTGTTGCATTAGTAGTTTGTATATTAAAATTTTATACTCCTGCATTAGAATAGGCTTCCCTGCTTGGCTCTGGAATGTATTGTTAAATATAAGACTATTTCTCATAGACATAATAACGGCTACATTAGGCTACTCAAGCACTGTTCAGTTTATTTAGCTTAGAGTCTTTAAAGAGATGCAAAACACACGAAAATAAAATTTGCTGTACTTCAGTAATCCCCCTGACATGTCCAACATAGCCATTTCTGCTAAATGACTCCATGGCTCCTGCACCTTCCCAGCAGTTTGTCAAATAGCCTCTGCAAAAGATTTGTGTGTGATCACAGCCCAGCGTTACAGGCTCTGGGAAGGCAAAGCTCTCTCTTGGTGCATTACCCAGCAGCAGCTCCAGCTCCAGCCCTGTACTCCTGCAGTGGGAGCAGAAGGAAGACAGACTGGGAACTCTTGACTCAAAGTCCCAAAGGGTAGTCTGCAAAGGCTTTTTACTGAAAGGGTGAGTTTTGTTGCTTCTGTTGTTATATCTGCTGTATTAACGATATTGAGTTGTGGATACATTTTCTTGTATATCTAACAACCTCATGCACTTGCGAGAGATGCAGCAGGGCTTCTGTTAACTTGTGTTTACCCGTGGGCCTCACCCAACCTGGTATAGGTTGGATCGTCTCTCTTAGTCAGTTAAGGAGAAAATAGGCACATTCACAGAATTAGAACCTTTGGTCAGAATGGAGCGGTCTAAATGGCTACATCTTGTGTGGTCATTTTGGCTCAGTCTTGGTGGTTTCCATTTAGACATTATGACAAAAAAAAAGGTAAAATCTATCTCAACTATAGACCTAATGAGGCTTAGATGTGTAATCCTCACTGCAGAGCAATGGTGATCTTCTGTTTCTATACCACCTTTTATCCAGATGAATTCCAAAGAAGCACGCAAAACTGTGTTTGTTTATACAAGACCTCACCCAATGCAAGCCTGCAGATCCCTCAGGAGTGGAGCTCTGCAGCTGTTTAAACAACACACAGCGGTACCCAGCAATTCAGAGAGGAAGCTACTTTCAGGCTGAAGTTGGAACAGCAGTTTAGGTTCAAGATGTGCGCGTTTGACTGCAGAGACATAGCCAAGTGCCAGCTTCACAAAGGGACTTGGGTAGTGGTATCTTTGTCATCTCACTTGACCCTTCTTTGTCCTAGCTCTGAAATGCAGTGGGGTAGTCCTTATAGATTATTTGGGAGAGTTAGGTTTCTCACAGCAGATTTTACGTGGTAGAATGGCTATCTACTCAAGGTGTTTAATCTAGGAAATACGAAGAAGGGCAACTTCAGTCCTGCTAATCTATGTTTTCTAAACGAAAGCTCACTACACAAAAAGTTACAGTGCAAGCACGCCTTCCCTGTGCTGATGGCAACATCTACTAGCACTCACTCTTTGAGGTCTTAATCCAGCTTCTGCTACTGAGGTACCGATTTTTATCAAAGTCAACTGTTTGTAAAGCAACAGCTTTAGAGTCATAAAATCACTATGGTTGGAAAGGACCTCTAGGATCATCAAGTCCAACGTTCCTCCCAATATTTCCCTAACCACAAGACCATAGCCTCAAGTGCTACATCTATTCATTTCTTGGACACCTCCAGGGATGATGACTCCACCACCTCCCTGGACAGCCTGTTCCAGTGCCTAACCACTCTCTCAGTGAAGAGCTTCTTCCTAATATCCAATTGAAACCTCCCCTGGCACAACTTGAGACCATTTCCTCTAGTTCTATCATCAGTAATTTGGGAGAAGAGACCAACACCAGCCTCACTACGACCTCCTCTAAGGTAGCTATAGAGAGCAATAAGGTCTCCTCTCAGTCTCCTCTTCTCCAGACTAAACAACCCTACCTCCCTCAGCCAGTCTTCATAAGGCATGTTTAGACATGATCTTGGGATCTTGTCTGGCCTTCTCAAGCACTTAGGCACTGCTTAACATGTGGAGAACTGCAATTTGGATTTAGACATCTTAAGCCTGCCTATATTTCTCTTTGAACTTTTGAATGAATTAGGTATCTAACTCTAGAAGGGACTATAATGAACTAAACCAATATGGCTCTGCAGTTTGCAGAAGGAAAACCCATATACTTAGAAAACAAGTACTTCCACAAGGAGCTAGAATTCATTTGCTAGGAATTAGAAGCCTGAGCTAGACACAGTCCAGAGAAGACTGGTACTCCCCTCACCCAAGTAGAGCTGGCACTCTCAGCCCCAGCAGGTACTTTCCCAGGAGCTGTCACTGCTCTGTTTCTCCCCCCAGAGCAGGGAAGCTGTGTTACAGCGTGTCTCCTAGAAGCCTATCTTTGAAGACAGTGGAGGGAAACAGGCATTTATAGGACTTGATTCTCCTAACCAAACACACCTAGGGGCAGGATATACTTTAAGAAAAACATATGAGAAGTGCCTAAGTGGGAGCAATATGTCCAAGCTTTCAGTACAATCCTGGAGCAACAGAATCAGTTAAGACCAGAAAGCAACTCTGTTCACCCCACAATACAGTTACCTGTAGTAGTCTGAACGACCCTCTGGTTTCGCACTGCAGTGTAGACTCTGACTTCACTATCCACGACAGACATTTGTAAACCTGGCTCATATTTAGATATGTACATCTAGATCCTGGATACAGCTTTTGGTTTGGAGCTGAATTCTACTCCTGCCCTAAGGCTGAGGTGAATTATGGGCTACCTCTCACTACTCATTACAAAGGGTGTGTGAAGAGCTCAGAGGTGGGCATGCTCATGCTGTCCTCGTCTGAGCTGTGTGCTCAAAGCAGTGTCTTTCCTAAGCTGCTAACCTGAGAGGAGGCTAAGCAGGTCCCATGCCAAGTCCGTGTTTTCTATTGCTCTTCCTGTCTGCCACAGAGGAAAGTGTTAGGCAGCAGGAACAAGGATCTCTCTCAAGTAAGAAAAGAGTAGTTAGGTGCCTGCATGACCTCTCCTGCCATGCTGACAGCTCTGGGGTAAGAGCACCAGGGCTGCTGGCTCTCCCAGAGCTGCTCTGCAGATCAAGGCAGCAATGCATGCAGGTGGTAAACTTGATAGACCTGACAGTCACCCATGTAAGCAGAGCCTGTGCACCCAAAACCTCAAAACTTGCCTGTGATCTGATAATGCTATCATAGTAGGACCCACCCCAGCATTCTACCACTTCTTATATTATTAAAAATACTTCTTGCAGTGTTGTGGAGATACCATGACAAGCTCTTATCTGAAAGATGTCAGCTTTGCCTAACTGTGCTCTCAAATGTCCGGTTGCAAACATCCAAGTTTGTGTGCAAACATCGAAGTTGTGTACAACCCAGATGGAACACATGTGAGAGGTGAGGGGACTGTTAACAAAGTGACCCTGCTGTCGTGCTGTAAGCTCAGCCTTGTAACCACACAAGCAGGGCTACTGAACTCACCAGATGAAGGAAGAGAGGGAGATCAGCCCCTGGAGCTCATTCAAATTAAGGGCCCATTTCTGCAGCCAGGTTCCCTAGTGTTAATAGGGTTTCTGCTTGGGCTCATGTTGGCAAATGGGGACTTAGTTACATGCTTCTGATTAAAACTAAACAGAATCTGACAGTGCAACCTCTTCCTTATGTTAGAAACCTACAGCCATGTGCCAAGTACGCAAGATAAAAGAATATAACAGAACTGAAAGAGTACAAAAATAGGTTACAGTGAGCATACATTTTTATAGCTATTTTTTTTTCCAGTTGATTCCACCCAGTCCATCTTTCTTCAAATAATCGTCATTAATCACATACAAATATAGGCCCCATGAGTCTAGCTCAGATTTAAAGCTAAGCACATGTGTAAGTGTTTGTTGGTCTGGAGTTTTAGTTGTTGCAGTTTTATTGAAAAACATTCTACAATAGGTTTTTTCCCTCCCCTCCCTCTCTTTCCACCCAACAAATCAAATTGCAGAGGGATTGATCTAATCATTTTGAAAAATATTTTCATATATCAAATATAGTCTTACCACCTCCCTTCCAAAAAATAGAAAGCCAGAAAAAAAAAATCTGCTTTTCCCATTGTCAATAGCAGCTACAGTCAAATCTTGCTTTAAATCTTGCAGATGGACAGCAGCTTCAGTGACGTGCAGCGCAGCAACAGTTACAGAGAAAACAAGAAACCTCATGAAGCATCAGCTCGCATGAGTCAGGGAAAGCAGGAGCGAAGTTTCAGGTAGGTTACTGCTCCCTTAGGCAGTTCCTCCAAAGATACCAGAGTTGCAACAGCCTTCTGATGAGCAGCAAGTGCCTGGATTTGGGCTCAGAATAAAAAAGCCCATGTGTACTCTGAATTGTCAAAACATGCCCCACATATCTGCCCTTGCTGGAAGAAGTTTTATTGATTTCAGTAGGTTTCTATATGATTACAAAGATAAGCGTGTGGCTGTGCTTTTGCACAACTCAGTATATAAAAAATTATATTCCTAAAGTAGTTCACATATGTATACACAGGCATATATTTAGATCTATACATACTTAGGTTCTGTCTATACATACATACATTACATTCACACAGATACATAGAGGAAAATTATTTCCCAACCCACAGCTAAAAGGGAACAAATAAGAAGCCCAAAGCTTGATAACTCTTGGCACCCTGACAAACTCAAAGTACCTAAGAAAGCAGAAAGAAAGAAGAGAGCAAAATGTGGCCTTCCCATCCCATCACGAGGTGTTCGGACTATACCCTTAGCGTAGTCCCAGGCTGTAATAGCATCCTCAGCCACGGCTTTTTGTGTAAGCCTCCTTTCTGTGACATGCTCCAGCATTTCACATTCCTCCTCTCCACAAATGAGCCTTTGGATATGCAAAATCAACCAGCCCTTATTATTTTTTTTTCCATCTCTAGCATCCTGTGACATGTACTTTTGTTTCCAGCTACCCCATGACTTATTGTAGCAGGAAGATCTGCCTTTTCCTCACATCCCTGTGATAAACCTTTCAGGGAGCTCTGTATTTCCGACGTTCTCATGCTGAAGTTGGATTTTAACACTTTGGGGAAAACAAGACACCTTCATGCTACTAGAATTCAGTTTTGCTCTTGAAGAAGTATTTGTGCAGGGAACATTTCAACAGAGAGTATACCCTCCACCTTTAGGAACATAACATTAGATTGACAGCAGGGATACAGATTTCCAGACAAATAGCAAATAAGCCTGCAGGTTCACATGGTCTTTTTTTCCATACACCTTGTGCAAACCTCAGACATTACTGGAACATAAGATGAATTACTCAGATTCTGTGATATCAAGGAGCAAGGCCCACAGGAGGAAAAATTGTGTAGAGGTTAAGGGTCAAGGTATGCCTCAAATGTTCTCAGTTATCTATTTTACTATGAACCAAACATGAGAACTGAAAAGGACTTCTTAATTCCACTCTTCTTCTTCCTTCTTCTTGTAGCTTAATTCTTTACAGCTGACCCAGCCCTTCCACCCTGACAAACTTTGCATAAAGTTTACGGCATGCAGCTGCGGTCCTTCTGCTCAGGGCAAGAATGTTAACCCTTCCCCTGACAATCCTTGAACTGGTTATTATATACAGTCCATCACACACATCTGATTTGAGACACCACCAGATGATTATTATTTAGGTGAAAACAGACCCAAACAGAATAATAATCCAAAACTCTACAGGGCCCGTTACTAGATTTCTAATTTGTGATCAGAAGTTGGAAGTAAGAAATTTGTTGGCATGGAGAATGGGCATAGATAAGAACTGTCTGTGTTTGCTAGGCCCTTTGCATTCCTCCTTCTGAAGAATTGTCAAATAGAAGCTGAGAGATTTTTCTTCTGTTAACTGTCTTGTTTGGGGGCTTGGGTCAGGTTTTTTGTTGTTTGGGCTTTTTTTAGTTTAAATTAGCTGTTCTGAAACACAAACCTTTTTAAGGAAGGGTTGGACTCAATGCACAGTGGAGCCAGAAAAAGAGAGCCAACCTCCTGCTGGCAATTCTGTGCCTGAAAAGGGAAGAAAATTGACACCTGGAAATGCTGACATTTCGGAAAACAAATCTTACCCATTTTGACTACGAGTAGGATGCTGGCAAACAAGGAGACATTGAAGCAGGAGGAATGTAGGAAAACTTACAAAACAAAATTTGAGAGGGCTATTTAGGAACAAGTAAATAACAAGTATGTTGAACAGCTCAATGGCTAACGAATTTTTTTCACCGTGTTTCAAGTCACGGACAGAACCTGGTAGATACTGCTTATCTTTCCCCTCATAACAGCTGCACAGATATTAACACTAATGCCTGAGGTAGCCTATTGAAACTGTTGGATTTATACTGGTCTACCTCAAATCAGCATAATGGCTTCTGTTAGGGCTTTGCAGATAGTCAATATTTCAGCTGAGAGGCCAAGTTATACCGAGTGCATAAGCCTCAAACTGAACTGAGTTTGGATTCTTTCTGTGTTTTCTAAGAGAGAAACCAGAAATGTTCTGCTTTACAGAAAATAAAACAGGCAAATAAAATGAAAGACCCCTGAAGTTGCAGGAGGAACTTCCACCTTTTCTGTCTGGAGCCAGCCTGTCCCTCACTGCAGGTGGGTTGTCTGCAGCACCTGGCCAACCCTCTCCAACAGGCTGCAGCTCTTGGTGGGGAAGATGTCCCCCCTCCACAGTACACACAGTGCAGACTGCAGAGCTTTAATCCTTCTGCTTGACATCTCCTCCCTTTGCCCCATCTCTCCCCCATAAACCTGTACCTGACTGGCATGCTGTGCCAGAACAACTCTGCCAGGTCCAGGGCGAGGGCTGCACTGATTGTTGCTAGTGCATTCACCTGCGAGGGGGAAATGCTGGTTTTGGTGACGGGGACATCTGCCTACCTGGGGAGCAGTGGAGGTATCAGCCAGAACAGCCTGGATTAAGCAATGGCTATGTTTTTTAAACAGCTTTTCCTACAGACTGGACAACTTCCTTTTCAACGTACAGTGCTTGGGACAGTCTTCCATTCCCTGGACACAAAGTGTTCTTCCCTTTTAGCATTTTGCACCTGAAGAGTTAGCTCACCTAATGTTTGAACCACCTTCTCTCCAATGTTTATAAGGAAAGACCAGCATAACCACGCTTCTAACACGCAAGTGCCAGCTAAGCAGCAGATCGGGCTGGGTGAACAAAGCCCAGACACTTCCCTTGCTGCGTCTTGGTAGACGAGTCCCTTTTGTGCTGACATGCTCTCCATTGGTGTCCACAGACTTTCTTACATACTGTCATTCAGGTACCTTCTTCATTTGGGCTAGTTTATAAGGTGCTCAAGAAAGCAACTTTTGAATGATAATGTGCTATACAGATTTGTGGTACAAACATAAAAAGATGTGTTGTAACAATGTTTGGCATGTGAAGGCAAATATAATAAAGCCCAGACATTAACATATATTTAGTCCAAGCAGAAGACAATTGGAATTAATTTAGTTCTAACACTTTAATATATCATATATGTATATAAAAGGAATGCTTGTAAAACAAAAGCAATCTGCAAGCAAAAAAAAAAAACAACAACCCAGGAACAGATCTGCAGCACTCTGTACACTCAGATGGTGGGTGTATTTTTGTTTCAGAATGCTAGCCTCATTAGCTGGTTGTGGTTTTTTTCTTCTTTTCTGATTATTGTGCCGAATTTATTCTTTTTAATCGGAAACTCAAGAAAGCTGGGGTTCTAGGAGCTTTTCCTATACTAGCAAACAGTAACAGCATCATAATCATGTGGGAGCCCTTCAGCTTCAATAGTACTCGTGCTAATTATTTTCAAAGACACTGTCTTTTGTAAATAAACTCACATACTACTAAGGTTTTCAGAGCTGGAGCTTTTGTGGGTCATACATATAAACAGTCTTCCTTCTGAACCTGTTTTTTCCTATCAGGTTCTTGGCTTTTCATCTAGCTATTTATGGAAAATGTAACCAGAATCCTCTAAGCCTGTCACTGGAGACCATTTTCCCAACTCCGCTGAAAGATAGTCATATCTGTGGGTCTGAAATTTCTGCAGGGGTAGAAGGCTTTGTTTTGTTTCTTGAAAGACAGGATTATAATGGAAAATAGTGCTAAGCTAAAGAAATAGCACTGGAGGTATAATTTGGCAAGAAAATAAAGGCCATCCAAACAAAAGGGTTTGCATTTCTGGAAAAATAATTTTAGTTTTGTGCCAGTACTGTCTGGACTGAGCAAAAATATGATTTACACCTTTCTAAAACCCTGAACGCATTGCCAGGAGTATGTAAGAAAAGTCAAAATGCTAAGGAGTAAATTTCTTGGGCTGCCATTACCAATGAGTATGTTTGATAAATAAAACTTAATTTTTACATCTGCCATGGATTCCAGGGTATGATTAATAGCTCAAATGTTGTAGCCAGTGTATGTATGTGATTACCACAATCTTAAATATAGTACATTTTGAATAAATATGCCAAAAAAAGAGTATAAAAAACACTCCATGCATGCTTGGAAAAAAGTCTTGTCACAGTGTCAAATATTAAATCCTTATGAAACTTAAATGCCACAAGCGTCGTTAGGCGTAATCACAGAAGCATGGGGTGCCACTGGCACAGCTCAGCTTTGGGAGCTCAGTCACTGAAAAACCATTTCTGCTCATTTGGTTTTCCACGTTTTATTTTGTCTCATTTGCTATATATCATTGTGAAAAAAAACACCCAAGCCCAAACCGTGTTATTTTGCTAGAAGTACCATAAGCACTATGTTAAACTAGTTGTCTTTCAATCACCTAAAAAAAAACCCAACCAACCAAACAACAAACAAACAAACAAAACCCCACAATTTTTTTTTAAAAAAAATTTTTGGTTTAAAAATGATACTCTGCTAACTCAGATTTTGTGATCAGCATGGTTCCCCTCTCCTCTTCAAGGGGTGTCACATTCTCACCTGTCCTGACAGCAGCAGGAGGATAATAGGGGTCACTAAACTCTACTGCATTTGCACCACAGAATTACTCACTTACTAGAATTTTTACTAAGGAGAGTTCAATGGCATTTCAGAGGAAATACAGGATATTCTCCAAATCCCCATATTTGCAGGACAGGGATCTTTTATTCCTCCTCTCTCCTTACCTTCATGCCACCAACTCTTTTGCTTCTGCAGCCCTGCCAGCGTTGTTGCTTTCTTCAGCACTTCCACCATGCAAAAAAAAACACTGCACCCTGGGATAAGTTTTAGGTAAGAACTTTAAAAGGGGTGGAAGCTCCTGGAATTTCAGAGCTTAACTAAAGCTTGTTCAAGGCAATCCGTAATTTTGGCTTTAATACCAGCCATGTGGTTTTAACAACTTTTTTAAATGAAAACTTACTCCGTGTGTCTTTCCTTTGTGCATGAGGTTTCATGTGCCTGAATTCTTCAAGCCTCCCCTCGCTGTAAAAAGTGGAAAGTAGCCTTGCAATGGCTTTAGGGTGATCTTCCCTAGAATACTGTATTTTTAGTAGAATTTTTAGACACTAGGTGCCCGATTCTGCCAAACTATCCAGAGCAGGAATTTTTGCAGCAAGATGTACAACATCAGCTATGTAATGGAAAGACTGTTGCAGCCTTAACTTTTCAGGGAAGAGAGGAAGAAGTACCTTTGCTGTCCTCTGCCTGTCTCCAAATGGGTGAATTTCACCTGCTGTAATTACATTCCTTATCTAATTATGTTCTTAAACAGTAATCACCTCTGAAAGAAAGGATTGCTCAGCACTAAGCAGTGAATTCTGAGCCAACATTTGTATTAAGCAGTATTGACATCCAGTGGAGAGTTAGAATAATTACAGGCATGCAGACAACCACATGCAATTGTCCAGTTT
>NW_008583583.1:81193-109751 GCF_000691845.1 Merops nubicus | reverse complement strand
AGCAGGAAGAGAGTAGTCTACCTTGATCTACCAATCCTATTTTTCTATGAAGATGTAACTCAACCTTAGTGTATTTTCTTTGTTAAGAAAAAATGGAATAACATCATACAGAGCCTGCCATTTCTCTGTAAAGGGTTTTCTTTTGTGTAGTTTCATTTTCTTCTGCATACTTTCCCTTTTCTGTTACCGTTGTTCAAAAGTAATGTCTGGGCTGCAGGCGCTGTTGTTTTTTTATTGGAAGGAAGACATCAAAGCACATGTCTGACCATTTTCCAGGACACATAAAAGTGTACCTGTCTTTGAAAATGGTATTATAATGCAATTTAAGCCCAGATTTGGAATCTCAGATTCAGTTTTGTTTCCTGAAAGTTTGAGAAGATGGATGTGCATGAGTTGTCTAAGTACCTTCTCATTGCAGTGGAAGCAATGTGCAATCTAGCCCTTGCAATAAAGGAATAATCAGTATGAGAGTTGGAGCAGTGCAATAACCTCATCAGCAGTAGTCTAAGGAGAATTTGGAGACTATCAAAGAAAGCCAATTCAAAAGTGTTCACTTTCTCCTGTAAAAGCTGTTGCCTACTCATCATAAAACTACTTGTCAGCTTTCAGCAATCAAAAACTGAACAACGTTTGTCAAAAGTAGTGAAAATCAGGTAAAAAGCACAGGAAGACTGGGGAAAAAGGGAAAAAAAAGGAAATTAAAACTGCACCAATGCATTTTGTCTAACTAAAACTTCTGCCTTTGTCACTGTGTTCTCTTTGTATGCCTCAGTCATACCTATCCTGGGACACTGGTGATCTTCAAATATCAGCAGTAGAAAAGAGAAAATATGTGTACTGTTCACCAGTTAAAATTTGCCTTGTTAATGTTCTATGATAGCCTATGCCATATGAGTTGATTGCCTTTAGTTTTGCTAAAAGTTATTTACATTGTGGGGGGAAAAAGCTTCAAAGTGCTAACGCAGGCTTCAGTGAATTTGCTGAACATCTGGTGTAACTGCTCAAAACTGCAGAACGCAGTGCAGATGCAGATTTGGGGGAGTGTTGTACTTTCTCTCCCAGTGCATCCTTCAGAGAGAAAACAAGAGGAAAACAAATATAAAAAGAATCCATGCTGCTCTAAAGGCATTGGTAGTGTCCACATGCTTTTGCAAATCCAAGGACTCTGAGGGTAAATGTGTTAGCTTCGGATCGTACCCTGGAGAGTTCATAATAAAATGAGGTTGCTGGGAGGGAAAACCTCTGGTTCAGATACTCAATATTTCACCCTCTGGTGTGCTCCCTTACACTCCAGGTGACCCCACCAGGTGACCCCACCATTAGCAGCTCTCCACAGGGATGATTTGAATATGGTTATGTTCACCCCAGAGCCCAAAACATTTGGTGAGATTTTTTTTATCAAAGACTTGGTAACACATGTGAAGCATGCAGCCACCTTGTTTATGAAGCCAAAAGCACTGCTGTCAGGAGTACCTGCCTCACAAGAGGGTCTCACACCAGGACCTCATTGTGAAAAAACTATGTACAATGAAAAGCACAGAGCTACCTGTAGAAATACAGCATGGGCTGACAGGTCCAGGATCAGGTGGACCATGGAGGTGCATGAGGCAGGCTGCTCACAACAAATGTGTAGCTACTGGACAATGTTGGCAGACAGTAGAGGCAGCATGTTTCAAATAGGTGAGGACAGATATAAACTGGTAATTTCAGAGTCCTGTGAGTACCATGGGATGCATGTCATAGAAATTACTGTGTCCAGGCTGAATCTACCTGAGAGACTCTAAAGGTGTCACCAAGATCTAAACTACAGATGCCCATTGAAGATCCTCACTGGAGAAGCCTTCATGAATGAACTAACAAAATACTTATTAAAAACATGCTGATATGGCCCAAAGCCACTGTTCTTTGAAATAAAGCTAAGCCTGCAAAATTCCTTGCACAACAGAAAGTGTAATATGTACCTATACATTTCTCTCTATATACATGTAAGTGTAAAATCTGAAATTAAAGTAACATCAGGTATTTCTCCTGGTAAATGTACACATGCCACTGTTTCATTCTCATGCTGTAGTCATCTGGTGGGTTAGATCAGGGCTTACTCTTAATCGTTTGGTTTCGCTACCTCCCAGGTTGTTTTGCCTGCATAATTTAACTGTTCCATCTGCCCTCTACCTTCACAGTTCTTCTTGTCAGACAGAAGAACACTGACTGGTCCCTGCTCTTGATTATGTCTACTTGTTCTGCAAAAGAAAAGAAATCCATTTACTTTAATATATTCATTAATTTGTTGCATAATTTTTGTTGCATTTCCTGGTTTGTCTCCTAACTGTTCTGATTGCTGTTGACTTCCTTCAATTACTGGATTTCTCTGGGACACTTGGAAGTATGAATGACAGGAAATGCACTACAAGGATCTGTATTAATAGAATTTCAGGTCTCTGATTTTTTTTTGTTACATTTTTAAGGAAAAATTTGTCGGAAGCCACAAATTACAGGGTTTGTAAAACATGTAAATAAAAGTCTGTGCACGAGACTGTTTTAAAAAAAGACACAGATATTTGAGAAAGAATAACAAGCTGCAGAGGATTTACAATTTCTAAAAACAATTTTAGCCGTAAAATGCCAACTAATTTTTACGCAATACACACCAGCTGACTAGCAGGAGCATACTGATGTTTGACCACCACAAGAGGTTTGTATCACTCATTATGGACCCAACCTGCCGTACTGTTCACTGTAACAGAGAGTGTCCTATGTGATCTGCTTATTTTACTAATGTTTCCTTCTTTGTTGGTGATATTCTCCAGCTTTCTGCTGAATTTGGGTGAGGGGGATGGTGACGGGTGTCTAACTGTGCACCTGCAATCCTGGGAGAAGAGGTAGCAGCACAGGAGCTGCCTGAGCAGTGTGCCGGGGAGTCTGGTGCAGCCTTTTTTAGTGGAAAAGTCACCAACTGTTTACATTACAAGAAACCTTTACCACAACAGGCATCTGCACTGATACTGCAGCAGCATGTCTGAGGAGCAGGAGACATTCTGCTTCCTTACTCTTAGAAAGTTGTTAGACATTAGCAGCATTGTGGGACAAAAAATCCCCATGTCTGGTTTCAAGACGTTCCAAATATAAGACGCTATTTACAGCTTTTTATCTCATGCCACCTAAGAAATACATGTGTTTTGTTTTGTTTTGTTTTGTTCTTATTTTTTATGGCACATCTGAATCCCATTGTCTTTGCAGTAAAATATACATATCCAAGAACAAAAAATTCTGCTTAAGTCTATGTAATTGCTCTTTTTCAGAGTGTACAGATGCCCACAGTGAGAAATACCTCTGTCCCTTAAAGTCTCTGCTTGTATAACCAGTGGGTCTGCATGCTTAGGAATGGGTAATGTTATTCTTTAATCTTTTTGTGTAGTTCTTAACCTTGGTTGTTTATGGCAATCTCTAAGTAAACCTAGGAACTCAACCTTTTGTCCCCATCATTGACAATCATCCTTATTATTAATAACATTGCTTTGAGTCAAATGTGAGAGTTGTATGGAGTCACAGGACTTCATACCTAGAGATAAAAAAGAAGGCAAAATGTCACAAAATAACTTCCCAATTCAAAAAGAAAGAATTGAAGATAGTATTCTTGATCTCTCATCTTATCATAAATCCTGATGTCTGATAAATACTCAGCCTACTTTTTTATTTCCCTGCATCTAAACTGCCAAAAATAAATAATTATTCCATTCCACCTCTCTCTTACCAGATTGTTATAAAGTTTCAGAGCACTTACAAAATGTGTGAGGGCCACTGTCTCTACATCTAGAGAAGGATTCAAGATTTTATCAGACAGTCTGTCTGTTAAAGCTAAAAAAGCTGAAGTCCTTGGATCAGGATCAGGACTTAGGCAATGTGGCTTTCGCTTTGGGGATCTTTCTTAAAGTACATATGAAATTATGCCCATAATTATACCCATAAATGCATAAAATTATCTATAAGTCCTCCCAACCCAAAAATACAACCTTGTCCTGCCAGACAACACTGTTCCTTTTGAGCCTCTGGTCTTTGGATGGCGAAAGAAGTATTTCCAGTAGTAACTGTATTTTTTCAGGATAAAGCCTCTTGAGTACCCCTATTGTAGTGCGTGAGGAAGAAGCCAGGTACAGCTCACACGCTGGTGCACAACTGCAATGAAACGGGGAGCACAGACTTGCCTGCTTCTGTCTGGTGCCTGCTAGTGCTGCACAGACCACACTCAAGCCCAGTGCCTGCCAGGGACCCTTCCCACAAAGCAGCCTGACATCTCTATTTTGAGAGGGCAGTGAGTTCAGGTCTGTGGACAGGATCGATGCCGTGCAAGCTGGGCTTTACTACAGAAAATGACCCTTGGTCCCGCTTAGTTGGTCATGTAGACATTGCCTTTCAGACACCACCAAAGTATTTATTAAAAGTTGGATTATATTTATGGAATCAAATGACTTGTTTTTCTGTTTTCTTTCCAAAACCTAATAGCTGTAAAGATGAGAATACATTACGTTCTCTAGATGGGTACATAGCCTGAAATGACGTGACCTTGCAATACCAGCCCCTCCTATTTTTTTGGTAACAGAAAATGTGAAAGGTTGTTTTCAGCAGATTTGATTACAGCAGTTGAGTTGGCTTCTCCTAAACTCTTGTTTTTGGCTGAGGTGACTCACTTCCTAGCAGTACCAACTTCTCTCCTCTCACAGGGGAAATAACTTTGCTTTTGGACATCTAGCTAGAGACAGCTAGAAAAGGGCCTCTGGAGTTTGACACACAGTTTCGATGAAGCAAGGAAGGATATCCCAGCATTGATGTTGTGACAGTATAAATCTTCTGCAGCAATTTAGCAGTGGTACAACTACTCCCTCAGTGGGCCAAGACTTGATGCTCAATAGTATTGTGATCTTGTTCCGCTTACTTGCTCAAAGCAACTTACTAATTTATCAGAATGAGCGAGTGAGCAAAAGTCTCCGTCTACACCCTGTTAGAGGCTGTTCAGAACAAAGAGGCTTCTGTGCTTTTCACATGTGAGGCACCTTGTTAAAATTCTCTTCAAGAACTGCAGCTATTACTAATTAAACTTCTTTACCATCAAAGTAGCCACACAAATCAGCCACACAATAGTAGTTCTATGAAAAATACTTTATCAAGCCTTCTGAACACACTTTCATGCAGTGCAATTGAAAATTAACAGAAGATCAATAACTTTCTTTCCTCTGGTCAAATACTAAACCAGCCAACCTAGGTTAGAAGCAACTTTTATTTTATACCTACAGCTTTTTTGAATTCAGTTTTTGCCAAAGACACAAGCATATGCAAATGGCTTCACCATCAGCCTTGTTCCTCTGTAAGACTCATGTCTTGCTTTCAAATGGTACTCTCAGATGTGCCACAGTACATGGTAGAATGAACCTGCAATGCTAGTGATATATTACGTGACATTTTTTGCTCATGTAACTTTTTATCATCTTTAGCAGATGTTATAGCCCCCTTTCTGATGTTTTTGGTTTGGTTTGTTTGTTTGTTTTTAATTTTTATTCACAGTTCTTGAAGATCTAAACTATATGAGTTTTCAGTAACACCCAGTTCTGCAGAGTTTTGGATTCATACCTGCCTGGAACAGGTATACCGTTTAAGGAAACACTAAATTTGGCCCTGATTTTTCTGTGGTTGGCCACTGGCTCTCTTAGTCTTGAGCACCATCATTGTCCTGATGCAGATTACCACTGCATGTATATTTTGCTCCCTCTCCTGAGCTATTGCATATTGCTGACATCCTTGAGTTCTCTCTCATGAAAACTGGGTATGATCTAAATCTTAGAAAAACACAGTAGTTTAAATATGCCAAGAAGTGTTTTACCTACCTATTCTTAAGAGCCAAGTAGTAGAATGAGCAAATGAAGATGACTGTGGTTTCTTTTTTTTCATTGTGGTTAACGTCTTTTCCCATTTCAAAGAGAGGAAGGCAGGTGGTCTGGTTTCTTAATTAAGATACATAAAGTATCTTAATCTCCTTTGCTACCTGTTTTGTGTGGTGCAAGTGTCTGTATCTTCAGGGGCTTCACATATGCAAAATCATCCAGTGACAGGAGTAATACTGTCTTCAGGATATGGCATCTAGACAAGCACCATTTTATATTAATGGGGAATCATCTATTCCTAGCTTGACTGTGTAAGAAAGTAGAGGTTGAGAAATTCTCAAGTGAGAAAATTCTTTGAAGACCTACATTCTGGCATAATATTACTGAATGAAAGCTTAGATCCTATGAAGTGTATGTCAACATTGCTGCTGATTTCCATTAGCCCAGAGCTGCTTCCAGTGTCTCCAATAGAACAAAGGATTTATGGCTTGGGAGACTTTTTTTTTTTTAGTAACAAAAGTGGAATTTTTGGCTGCCTCTTCTGCTCAGAGAGAGTCTCACCAGCAGGTAAGAAAGAAGTCAGAGCTGTTTAGTAAATGGAAAATTTATGCACAGCAAAGGAAAAGCTATTTCACAACATTCGGAGGTGTGCTAGAGCTTTCTAGATGTACACACAGGCCTTGGATAAGTAACCTTCTTCTTCCTGCATTTGGATACTGTAGGTGTGTTTTGGGGAGAGAAGCACTGAATAGCACAATATACTAGCTGACAGAACTGCTGAAATCAACACCAATCATTTCTGGAAATCAAACAGACTTGTCGGATGACAAATATAACAGAGATTGCAATGATACTGATCTGATCTCCACCCATCCGGCCTGTGTAATTATAAAATAAACCAAAGAAGAAAACCAAAACAAATTGGCTGAGAGAGCTGTGGGATTTCTTCTTTAGACCAGTGCCAGCTAACGGACCCCTGCAAGAAAACAAAAGAAATTGCTTATAGTTTTAAAAATATTTTCCATTTTGAACGTTGCTCACAAATGAATTTCCTAAAAGGAGAAAAAAAAAGAGAGAGGAACAGATTAAGCAAGCTAAACCAAAAGCAGAAAAATAGCAGAACTTGCAGCTATAGTGAGAAGAAAAAAATATTCCCAGAAATATAATAGATTGTTGCTTGAGAGTTCTTTGCTGCAATAATTTCTGTAAGAAGCCCACAGCCAAATCCACAGGATTTTCACCATCCAGCTGTGCTCTGCAGCCACTGGGGCAAATTTGAACATACCTTTTAGAGATGGAGTAGTTCCTATATCCCACTGTTCCCCCAAAAGCATACTCTGACTGTCCATCCCATTAGTCAGTACTGGTCTGCTGAAGATTTAAAGAGACAATGCTTCAGCAATGGCCCAAATAATTCCAGCTAATCGGAGAAACCAAATAGAGAGGCCTGATTTACAGATGTCCTAAAACCAACAACTGTTTTGTAGCAATCGTGTACAGAGCTTAAATGCTCTCTACCTTCTTACTGGCTGAACTTTCACCAGCCCATTCCCCTCTGGAATTCACACTCAGAGCACAAATGCCCAGTTTTGTCTTGAGCAATGACCAGAAGTAACATTGCTGATTGAAAAAGGCCCTATCTGTTACTTCTATCAAAGGCCCCCCATGTCCCACGAGAAACTCCTTCAGTTTGGTCATGTGGTTGACTGGAAAAGCACCAGAAGCAGTATTTAAATTAAAATAGTATCTGAACTATCTTTTGCTTGTTTCTCAGGATCAGTTGATTTCTGTGTCTATGAAGACAGAGGTTCTACCGAACCTTTTCATACACCTGGGATAGTCATAAATCTCTGCACCTCTCTCCTAGTGAATTCTCCAAGATATACCAGACCTTGATGTAATTTAAATCAACCGAAATGTTCAAATTATAGGGAACATACAATGCACACTGAGCATATTTACCTTCTTCCTTCCAGAAACTTGCCTAAATGTTTCCCATTGAATGAATTGTAAAATAGAATGCTCAAAGAAGCCATTGAATGAATTGTAAAATAGAATGCTCAAAGAAGAACTTGCATTCTTAATGCAATCCTTTGCTCCTTTGCAGTATCAGCAGGCTACAGATTAGAGCCTGAACCCTGCCTCAGCAAGGTACACAACACGCTAGTGCAAGAAGTGTTTCAAAGAGGTGTGCAGCCAAGGGGCTGGATGCTCCTTCATCCTGTGCAATGTGTACAGAACCTGGCACAGTGAGAGACCTGCTGCCGCAGCTGCCCACTCCCTGCCTCTAAAATGTTCTTCCAGTTTCTCAGATTTCTCTTCAATAGCTCTGATTTTCCACCCTAAAGAACATAGAATGATCAAGGGAATCAAGTCTTTTTGAAAAGAGACGCCGTTAGTCACCCAGAGAGGAAAAAAGCTCTCATCAGGACTCATTCTATGTGGAGGAAGAGACTGGGCTGCATGCCAGAGTGCTATTAATTCTACCTGGAAACAGATTAAATTCTGGGTCGCAATTCTGGACGTGGAAACCTTTTTCTTATTCCACATTTTCAGCGGGGCTCTGGATTTTTTGGCAGTGTTTTGAGCATTGTGCTCTGTAAAGCAGCATTAAATACTGCACAGTTATAGTCAGGAAACACCTCAAAGTCCCCTAATGTCAATTAGCTGCTTCCTCTGTTAAGCTGTAAGCAGATGCATGAGAGCAGCTCTCCAGGAATATATTTGCTAGCAGGTGCATTATTAGGAAGGAAAGAAGGTTGTTTATGTTAACGGGAAGTCCCCTCCAAAACTGCTTGTCCAGTGTTTTCTGTCTGCTGCTGGCCCTGCTCTTGCCTCTTACTTTTCTCTCACATGTGTTGGATAATTAGGGGTTCAAACGATGCATGAAGGGCCTCTGCTTCTAGTGACTCATAGCTTCAGGGATTATCCAAGATTACCAGAAGTCTTATAATTCCCTTATGAGTCCAGAAGAGAAGCTGTGCATAACACGTTGGTCTTCATAGGTGCTGTAAGATTAAAATTAGAGGGACTGCAGACAGTAAGGACAAATTATGGCAAGACAGGTCTTCAACTGGCATGAACTTCAGGACCTTCAATGAAGGCAGCATGGTTTTGCCAAATTACATCAGGTTGATGATCTGGCCTATTACAAACTGCTGCTGCACAATGTCTTTTTTTCCTTTCCACTACAATAATACGGTGTCTTTCTCACTGTTCTTCTCTCAAAGTGCAGAAGGCCAAACACAGCTTTTTTTACCCTAGGTTTATCTCACCAAGACATGGATTTATGCAAACACAAGTGAGGATCCTAGACTATGTAGACCTGGGCTAACTCTGCAGTGAACTCTGTTTTGGCTTTGTACCCTTACATTTACATTTACCCTTACATTTACCCTTAAACTGTGTCCATTCAGATCATAGATGACGCTCTCATGCTAAGAAACCGCTCTTATTTCTAACTTCACCACCAATGGGTAATAAAGCATTCAGACTAGAAGAGATCAGTTATACACACTACACTTAAACACACAAACCCTGAGGAAAAATCTCTGTTTGCAAGAAACTGTCTCGGAACCTGGAGTAAATTGGTGTGAAATAAGGCAGCTTGCTTTGAGAAATGCACGGACACAGTCCTGTGCTCTTCTGAAGGGAGAGATACTCTGCCTTGGTCTCATTTCACAGAGGCAATGAATTAAAACAAATTAAAATGCTTGTTCTGGCTTCAAGTTACAAACTGGAGAGCTCTGCACATGCATGCAAGTAACTTGACGGTGTTTTTAGAATTTGAGAATTAGTTCATCTGCCAGCTCGGATGAACCAAAAGCACTTCAGAGATGGCAACGGGTGCACAGAACAAGTGCACAGACACATCTTCTGATCCTGCTGCTACCTCTGTGCTGCATCTAACATACTTCAGATCAGCATGGATGCTGTTCTGTTGGATTACTTCGCCCTCTCCCTTTAGGGACATCCAATACATATATCCTGCCTCATTTGAAGTATCCCAATACATTGTGTGCTTAATGAGAAGAGGCAGAGTGTGTCAGATCTATACCAGATGAGGGCTTGTCTTCAGGGGAAGGCATTTGGCCCTCATGTTTTCCTTGGACATCTTGCAAGTCTCCAGTTAACTTAGGAGCCTGAGTCCCATTTAAAAACTGACTCATGGTAGATCTACATCACACAAGGAATAACAGCGGTCAGATAACAAAGCTAGCACTCTCAAGCTACGGCACAGAAACGTGTGTGAGCACCAGCCCCAGTATCCAGCACACTGCACTAGGTCAACAAGGTGCAGTGGAGCTGAAATGTTCTGCCCCAAGCTGGAGTAGAGCACGGATGAACTGCCCAGAGTCCTGCTGCTGCTGAAACTGTGTGGTGTCTGCTGCGGCAAGTGTTTCTTCAGCAGTCTCTGTGCCATGACATTAAGTGTGACCTTAGGCTTCAAAATTTCAGGGAAGAGGTCCCAGAATCACTTGCCATGCTTTTGCAAATGTTACTCTTCTGCCTTAATCAGGCAAGCTCTGTTACTGCTTCAACCACAGATATGGGGACTGAGTAAAGGAATGAATGTGGAATTTAGCCTAGAGCCCTTTTAAATGCACTTCTACAGGTAATTTAATAGCTGTATTATAAAATGTTAATGTTAGTATAAAAATCTGGGGAATTTCAGGCCCAAACCAGGTTAACTTTTTTCTTTCACCCTCCTTCCTCTTGAGAAGCTTGTTTTCTTTTTATTGCATTCCAATAACGAGAGACCATTTCACACAGGTACATCTGCAATATGTTACAGGCAGCACAGAATATTAAAACAACCTGTGCTACTGCTAGTGAAACTAATAAGGGAGGTAAAACTTTTCTCAGGCTGAGAGGAAAAAGGTGCCTATAGCAGGAACTCCATTAGCAAACTCCATTACTGAAGGTACTGCACTGAATGCTGAAGTAGTTTCCAATTCAAGGTCTTGTTTCTGCTACTCGAAGAGAGGAGCTGGGCTAGGGTGAAGTGGTGGTGGTGGTGGTGGCCAGGCAGTTCACATGAGGTTATGTTTAGATATGGATCAGGGTTTTAAAAGAAAACAGTAAGTTAAGGTAATAAAAACAAGGAGAATATAAAGCAGGGAGAGAGGAAGTTTATACATTAACCTTACTTACTGCACAGAGTGGGGCAAATCTGTCTGCTATAATCCTCCAAATCGACACGAGTGTGAAAGTTCACCTCCAGTGTTACTGAGTTCATGCTCAGCAAAGGATCATCTGGGAAATAGATTGCAAAGCCAGGAGTGAAAGAACAATTCAGCTGCGAAATGAAGAGGTGAAAGAGGAAAAATGAGGAGAAGGAACGAAAAGGGGGAGTGGGAAGGGTAGCTGAGTGAGAGAAGCCAGAGAAACAGAGAGGAAGAGCCAAATGGAAAAATAAACAAATAGTTTCTTTTTTGGTTAAGGCTTAGGAATTCCTGCTTCACAGAAAAATTACCATTTCCAGATTTATTTATTTTTTATTTCAAATTGGAAGGAAAAGTCAGAAAGATAAAAGAAATTTATAATGGAATTTTCTTTAAAAATTGCTTTTTGTGGTTCTGGCCACCCACCTGCTTGCCAGACTGGCTCCCAGTGCAAATTCTGACAGAATCAACACATTCCACCAAAATGTCACTGTCCAGTGGAAAGTGACTCCACTGGAAATACTCTGTCCAGCTCTATATCCTTTCACTGCTTTTCCAAACTGTGTAGGTACCGGAGGGGAGCTTGACTTCAAGAATGAGACACAATACGGTATGCTAGTGCACATAATTTTTCAGTTTACATTCCAAAAGGGAAGTTACTAATGTGTAGCACAGCTTTCCAAGAGCAAAAAAGAGCAAGTCTGTTTTACTGTTGTACCTCTGCTGGGGGAGGAAGAGGACAAGACAGACACATGTTCATTTAAATAATGTGAAAGCAAATTTACAGAATTTAATTTATTCTGCAGCCCCCTAAAGGTCTTATAGCTCCATAGTTGCTTCTCTCAACTCCAACTGTTCTAGACTTTGCTATATTTATTGTAAGTTTAGTGAACAACTACTAGCTCT
The DNA here is from genome assembly GCF_000691845.1 of Merops nubicus. NCBI lineage: Eukaryota > Metazoa > Chordata > Aves > Coraciiformes > Meropidae > Merops > Merops nubicus. The sequence continues at coordinate 97,807 of NW_008583583.1, read as the reverse complement.
TTGCTGTTGGTCTAGTCAAGTCCCAATTACTGAGCACCCCTGTAACTGGCTCTTACCTCAAGTTCTTCCCCCACAATACTCGTACTTTTCATGTTGGGAGAGCAACGACATAGCATCTTTCCTGTTTGCGATCCCAAGCAAAACTCTCTTTTTCCTACACTTTTCACCCTTGTGGTGCAGCTCTGGAAGGATCTTCATGGTTGCAGCCTGCAACCAGTTTCTTAAAACGTCGTTGTTTCTTCAGGGAAAATCAGAGCAGGGAGCTGAGGTGGCCAGGATGGAACAGCAGCAACAGATGTAGACAGCAGTGGAGATGGAACAAGCCTAGGAGGAGGGATGGGACACGCATGGGCAGTGGGATATCATGCACAAGGAGGTCTGGAAATATGGATCAGGAACGTTTGCAGCGAGGGAGAAGTGGAGGGGGTTGGAACACAAAGTCTGGAGACCTGCAGTTTGAAAAGTACTGGCAGAGTGGGGTTGAAAAGGTGAGCAGAAAAGCATTGAGTAGGACGAAGATGGGGCTTCGTGGTGCGTAGGACTGAGAGAGAACATGGGGCAGTTTACTATCACCCATCATCTCACTACATGAAACTCTTTACCTCTTTTACTGTGCTTAATTTTTTTGTAATTAGATGCCAAATCCAGTGGATCTGCTTGATCTTAAATCTGCTGACCTTGCTATTCAGGCCCAAGGTGTCCTAGAGCAGGGGAGAGGCTGTGGCCCTATACTGTATCCTGGACCCCATACTCAGAAACTGCGCCCCTAGGCTGGCATCGTGTCCCCCAGCGTGTGGCTCACCAAAGCAGATGTGCCTCATCACATAACTCCATGCAGCTGTGGCCAGCCTTGGGGAAATTTGCACTAGTGTGTATGAAACTAGAGGGGAAAAAAGTACCGAGCTTCAAGAAGGGTCACATTGCTTTGACTTGAGAACTTAGATGTCTGTATCCCTGCCTCTGAAAGCAATCCAGGATCTGTGAATTCACTTGCACATATAGATGTTTGGCAAATGCATCAGAGAAAAATATGTGACTCCGCTAGACATCATTAATAGGTTAGTTTATCTAAGGTAAGGGACATAATACTGGCTAAAAAAGCTTTTTTTTTCTGCTGTATCAGTTCTTTGAAACCGATTTGGAAGCAGTTCAGATTTTCATTCAGATTCAGTGCTCATTTCCAATAATCTTATTTTCAGTACCCTTTATATTTATGCTTCTTTCAGCCTGTTTTCCTTCCATTTGGCAATCCACATGTGCAACTCTAGCTGTTAGCTGCTGGGCCTGGTTGCTGCAATGGGAACTGGCTGAGGTCTTAAATTATGTTTGAGAGTTTGATCCCACTTGAATAAAATCAAAGAGAGCTTTCCTTTAACTTTAACCTGAACAGCAGAGAAATCAGAAATGAGGGATATTTTACAGCTTAAAAATACCCAGGAAGTTCCACAGCCCTGAACTTCAGTAGATGTAAACAGCCAGGATGCAAAGAGGGGATATAAGGCTGGTTTACCAGGATACAGGCTTTAAAATTAAATGAGCAGATACATTTACCATCAGAGGTACAAACCCTACCCTTACATACATATTCCTTTTTGCAAGTCTGTTGCACTCAAATTCTGCACTATGTATATAAAGAATTTACAGCTCATTGTAGTTTGCCTCCTTCTAATTTGCTTTCTCATAGTTCTACTTCTTCTAAGGTGCCATCTCCAAAAGTAGCATTTTTGCACAGATAATGGAGGTATTCTGTGAAAATAGCTGCTTTGTACTAACAGAACAAGACAGAGACATCCTAAAAGACAGGCTAGTGCAGTGCTGTTCTGTAGAATCCTGCTGATTTGCACAAAAAACTTTTTGTTGATTCCCCTTGGTTTTTTTCTGACCTTCAGCTGTGAAATCCCTGGAGGCAGAGACCCTCTCCTTTTAATTGTATGGAATCTCTTTAGCCCAAGAGGAATGCTACTATGAGCAAAGGACAATTTTGAAACTTTGTGAAGCTGCAAATGTTAGGTGGTGAGACCTTTCCCTGTGGTGATGTGTGCTTTCTCACACAAATGGTCCCCCCAAAAGTTGGCTGGGCTCCTGCTGAGAATAAATGCTTACCGTTGCAAATAAAAGCTGTGATCAAGACCTTAAAGCTTTACTGTTAGCCAGCCAGACAATAATTCATTTGTACTTGATTTTTCATTAACTCCTTTTTTACTGTTTGAGGGAATCTTCCCAGGGCTTTTTCTAGCTGTATTAACCCTAAGATCTTTATCTTCCATGTGCATTTCTTCTATATGAAGGGAAAAAGTGAAACCACATGAAACTGGGCAACACACCAGAAAACATTTATGAAATTTCTGGTGAAGTGTTCTGGCATAACTACATAACAATAACATACAATTTTCATTAACTTGAACAAACAAACCCAATGGATTATTAAAACACAAAATGAAGAAGAAAGTACAGATGTGGTGTAACTTTACATTCTGACAATGCAGAGGACAGATTTACCAGCTTGTTTACTGCTTCTCTTGACGAAGTAGAAGAGCTAACCCAAAAGCCATAGGCAGGATCTACAGCAAAGAACGTCAGGGGAAATCCCAGTCTCTAGATCTCATTGGTGCCAGTAAACCAGCAAGATCCACAACAAACAAAAGGGACACAGCAAACAGGAGGTGAGAGAAAGAAGCATCAGTTCCGTGAAGCTCTGGCCTCAAAGCAGAGGAACCAGGAGGTCAAAACTGTTTGGATGAAGGTTAATGTGCCAAGTAAATGAAAATCACATTATTCAGAGATAGATGTTGCACAGTTGTGAATAAGGAGAGGAAAGAACCATTCAGAGTCACAGCTCCTCTGCTGTTATATAAGGAGGAATGTACCCACCTCAGTCCTCCCAGTAAATCCATCTCAGAGCTTTTAAAGGCATGTATTTATGCTTGTTCAGAATACTGGGTCTCATGAGACAATTAAAAAAGACTGATGGAGCATTTCTAAAAGTCCAACAGCAATTTCAAATATGAAAGAACAAAGAGTAGGCTGGGATTCAGGGATCTCACAGAGTAAGAAAGCATTCACAGTGAAGAAAGTGCGAGTGGGCTGTGTTTCCTACATTAAAGCAGATTAGTTGTGAAAGAGTGATGGGGTTTGTGCATTTTTTATTCCTTCTCATGTGAACTTGTACATCTGTTAGACGTTTGTGTACTAGCTTATAAGTAATGGAGCTATTTAATCTGGTAAGACATACAAATGCCCTAAAAAGAACAAGTATGTCAACATGTACAGTTGTTATGAAACTGGCATTTTCTGTGTTAGGCTAAAAAATTCTCATCTTCATGGTATGTCCACTAATTGAGAATGAATAGAAATGTTGAAAATATTATTTAATCTCTTATACAATGAAGATCAGAACCATAAAGTTTCTTTTTCTGTCCTTCAAGAAGAGATTATGTTAAGAGTTCCATCACACTTTTTTCCAGCAGTTCCTCCTGAGCTAAGCCTTGTATCACGTGAAATACCCTTGTTTGGATCTAATTGCATGGAATAATTTCCCATCTTTATACATGAAAGTACTTTGGAAGAGGCTTTTGTTTTTATTTTAAATACAGTCCTGCTGTGCCAACTCATGTTTTGTTTTCCCTAAGAGAAAAGAAAAATGACCAGAAAATGTGTAAGAATTGCATAATTACCATCACTACACTTTCTTTTTGCCCTTTAATTAATTACTGTGTTGCAGAGCTTGGTGACACTTTGCAAGAAGCTGAAGTGAGTTGACCATTGTGAAGGGAAAAAAAGGCTGACAACAGAAGACAGTGGCAAAGTGGTAAGGCATAAGGGTGAGAGACAGAAAAAAGTCGTGAACAAATTCAATCACCAAAGTCCAGCACGGTGAGCCCTCTGCCCTCTCCTGTCTAACCCAAAGTATGTGCATTCTGCTCAGAGAACCTTAAGAAAGCTCTGAAATACTGTAAGAGATTACAATTTGTCACTTATAACAGAGGAGTGACTTGGGCTCCTGAGGAGAGCTCTTGTGCTGAGAATCCCAGTTGTGCAGGCAGGACCCCCAGGCAGGAGCAAGGTGGATGCTGCACCCACTGCTGCCCCAGCAGGGTGCTCCTCTGCCTGGCTGTGGGGCATGGGCTATGGCCATCCATACCCTTACAGCCCTCATGCTCCACTCAGGGTACAGCTGACTGGGACCCTTACCTTGGGTTTGTGTGTTCCTCTTCATGCCAGCTCCGCGCATGGCAGTGCTGAGTGTCACAATGCTCAGCCCCTTGGTGTACCTGTCTTAAATCAAGTGGAAAAAAGAAAACCTCTTCACGCAGCTGAGATGCAGAGGCAAACATAGGAAGACCAGCCCAGTGCCTACAAGCTCTATCAGGATTTGTGGTGGCTGCAGTGTTCTCCATTCCCAAAGGGAGAAGCTGTCAGCTGCTTATATAGATATGCAGAGAAGCTCATCCCATCCTGCTGAGGATTTTTATGTCTCAGCATTCATTTTGTAACCAACTCAAGGCTTCCAAAGGAAAGCCCTCAAGTCCACAGCAGCCCAGCTGCCCAACTCTGCATGGGGCTGGGCCTGTCCAGGCTGCCTTCCTCATTAATGGGAAAAGATGCACATTTCTGCAGAGGGATTTGGCTCACCTGAGGTTGAGATGGATCTGGGCTGAGCGGCTGCCAAGGCCCCCAGAGCTGTGGTTTTCTTTCAGCCTCTGTTGCCGACACCTGGTAGGGGATGGCCGCAGTGTAATTGGCCTCTGCTGAGTGAATTGGAAGAAAACTAGACATTTTGTGATGGAAATTTTTCTGCTTCCCATCCATTCCCCAGCAAAGTTGGGCCATCCATGTGGAAAGTTTTGATTATGACTAGTCAACGAAGAAATATGCCATTGAGTAATTTCTGATCTGGATTTATTTGCAGTTGTTGTCCTGAAACGTAGCTTTTTGAACATTAATGAGAATAGACTTATAAGCCACAAGTGGCCAGTGGGAGTGGAGAATTTAACTGTCTGAGATTGCCTTTATGTCTTGCACTTGGAACTCAAGATATCATGAGCCCCTTTTCTTAATATCTGTCTGCTTATACCAGCCCCCATTTCCAGCTGTGCAGTAACAGATTTCTGGAAATGGGTGGAGGCTCATCTTAACCAAAAAAGAGACATCAGAAAGAAACTGGATTAATACTGAGAAGTGGATGTCCATTTTTTAAAAGATATTGTGCTTGACATGGTGGAATTAAGAAATTTTATTCCTCTCAGTTGATATATGGCACATTCCGGCTCCCATACATCTGTCCGGATACATGCCTGAGCAGCACACTTTCAAAGTGTCCTTGAGAGTGGCTCATCTTTTGTGCATGAGCTACAGGATGATAAAGTCTCTGTAATAATCATTTATTGTTTCAAATTTCCATCTGTATCCGGGTGTAATGTTCACAGGTTCAAAAAGCTGGAACAGGCAGGTACTGGCTAAGTAGCCCACCTGGCTCCACTTATCCCCCTTTCAAATTAGAGGCAATGTAATCCAAAACCTCTATCTTCTGCTTTTTAACATTTCACACAAACTCATTTGGGAAATTTATTGTGGCTTTAAAAGGATCTGACTTTTTTATTTGGTGCGTCACGCTGCAAGAACAGTACAGTACCTGTTAGCCAGATGGTACAGGAATAACAGGCCAAAAGGTACCAGATTTCTTATTTAGAGTCTGCTGCGAAACATGCATATCGGATTCAGGTGATATTAATGAAAAAAATAATGCTGGAAAAGTTACAAGCCATTATTCCATGCAGCAATGGCATTTTTCCCCTTTTACAAGCACTCTCAAGTTAAATAAGCTTTGAACTTTCAGATCTTTCTGTTTGCGGGGATTTGCTTATAACAGTCGTGTAGCCAATATGACGACAAGTCTGGAAGAAGCCCAGGTATTTTTAATCAGTGAGACCACGCTGCCATGTATGAAACAGATTTCAACTGCTCTTGCCTTCACGTGACCAAAATTTTCTCTAACTTAATATAAAATCAGGGTAACCGACTGACCAAATTCCAGGAAAACTTACTGCTCCTTAGCAGCTTAGTCTGCATTATAAACTTAATTGTCAGCCCTGATATATCTTGCGAGGGTTTTATGAAAGTCAGTTTAGTTTTAGAGATCGTAAATGGTACGGCAGCCCCAGCAGCCTGAGCACTATCAAACTGCTTTACTGTCATATCAAAATTAATATCCAGTTTTCTTTCTTGTTGGTATTAAACCAGACCAGATGTTTGCTTTGAGTTTGTAAACCCCTGGTAACAGTGACAAACAGGATGAAAGTTCGAGGGGAAAACAAGCCCAGCGCCGGCTCTTGGAGCCAGTCGGTCCCCACCCCGCTCTGCTCCCCGCTGCGCACAAGGAGGCCATCCCTCCCACGGGGCGCTGTGCTCCCGCCTTCGCTCCTTTGTTTGTTTGGAGGGAACTGGGTTAGAGGAGCTCAACTTCAAGTGAAAAACACGTCCTAATCTAGTGGGACCTGCACTGGAAATAATGCATCAGAGAGTCCTGGCCCTTTCTGAGGCCTGATCTGCACTCAAGTTTGGCCACCGGAGCTGTGCTTCAATTGGGAGTTTCCAGACTTGCTGACACAAATCATGCCAGCAGAGCCCTAACGTAGACGGGATGTGATGGGAAACAGTTTCTTTTGGTCATCCTGTGTAGTTCCTTTGGGGAACGCTGTCTGCTTTTCTCCTTACAAGGGCTTATTCCTTTAGACATGCCATCAGATCCTTCCCAACCCAGCCAGCACCACAGTTCATCATGTCCTCACCCCCTGTGACTTTTTTCCTCTTCACATCGATGGTGGCAATGACAAGTGACACAGTGGGATGCATGGGATCACATCTTCTAATTGCAGTGCTGCACTGAACCCAAGTTACAAGGATGTTTCCTGCCCTGACCGTGGGGTTGGCAAGGATGCAGTGAAATTCAAACTAAGAGGAAGCTCTATGCAGACCTGCTCCAAGATGCTTGGTCCTTCCTCACGCTCCCCTCTCAAATAAGCCAGCACATCACTTCATGAGTCAGTATCTCCAAACTACTCTTGCCATTCCTTGCTTCCTTCCTCCTAGGGAGACTTCTGCCATTCAGTTATGGTTCAGTATCGCCAACAGAAACCTGACTCAGACCTTTCAAAGCCTTCTGCTGCTGGGAATTTCAGGTTCTTCACGGGGAGGTACTCCTCCTGACAGGGACTGACCAGCCCCTTTCAGGCCCTTTCTTTCTCCCCTAAATTCCCTGCAGATCTTGCTTACCGGTCTTCAGCAATATTCACCTCCCAGGTGAATTCACTCCCTGGGGAGCAGAGAGTTGCAAGTGAGACCCACACATGGAAAAGACTATGGGGTTTTTAGGGCTACCGTTACAAACATAAAATGAAATGGATGCATAAACCTACCCAAAATCTCACTTAATAAACAAGTTAACTCTAGTGATGGCAGAGGTATACACAGCACTCCTGATCTCAGCTACTAGTAGTGTCTGTGTTGGATATTCTCACTACATAACATGGAAAATGATAATTCTTGTCATTTTCCTGTTTCACAGGAGTATCATAGTTTTCCTGATTTGTGAGATGAGATAATGAGCTGAGGTCTTATATTAAAGTAATAAAGGAAACCATTATGTTTCAATAAGGACAGAAGTATATCTTTAACTGAATTTACAGTGTTTTCGAAATTTAAGATGGGCCACTTTAAACATGACCAAGGAAAAAACAAAGATGAAAAAAGGGTGCTTTTCTAACTTAAAATAAAATTGACATAATTTTCTTGGATTATCACATTATTTTGAAAAGACCTTCAATGCAGGGCTGTCAAAATGTTATTAATGAAGTGTAAAATGGCTCATATGTTAACTTTCTTCACATAACATTGCAAATTTTTTAAAAAGAAAAAAATAAAGAGAAAATAAAGAGAAAATAATTTTTGCAATGTAAATTTAGCTTATGTGCTTTTTTTTTTCTTTTTGGCAAAATGGATCATTGATATAAGCCTATGAACATTTTCTGGTTTTCCATGGTTTGACTAAAATTAGACATACTCAGTTAAATTCATATGTTGAATGTACAAAATCATTTGAAACAGAAAGGAAAAATATATCTGAACAGGTTTTTTGCAACAAAAATTAATATGCACATGGCTTCAGTCAGCAGACTTGGAAGGCAGCTAAATTTCTTTGAGCTATGAGACAGAAGGCCAAAGCCCTCCGAGGAAGTAAATTGGTATTGCTCCACCAAACACATTGGAGCCATGCTGATGGCAAAGGAATCATGCTGATTGACATCAGATGAGGATTTGGCCCCATTTTGTCTCTTGGGTGAATGAGATTTTCTGTGTTAAAGAGAACATCATTATTATTCTACAACAGGCACAGCACTGTCACCCAAAACACTAGCTTGCTTTTAAAAACTGTTGATTCCCAAAGCTTCCCTAATCTAAATCAGGATAAACAGTACAAAACAGTTTTCCATTTCGTAAGATCGTGATGTGGCACTCTTTGTTGCTACTCCGAGCTTGCACAAAATCACTGTATCTGCTTGAGCATGGACACCTGCCTGTGGATGTTGTCTGGCCACCAGACCAATACTCTTCAATTTTTGTTAAAAAAGTAGATACATTTCCAAGAAACCAACACTTGCTGCTTGCTGTTTTAGCAGTTTAAGTGTTTAAAATTAACAAGGTCCATCCTCTGCAGAATTCTGCAGTTTCAGAAAAGAATAACAACACATGGTTTAAAAGTCTGTGAAATAATGCCAGTATCTTAGTAGTTCACTGTTGTTCTGCAAATCCATCTCATCTGCCACCACCTCTACCAGCCCTCCAGAGTCCTTAACTCTTAGTTCTTCTTTCTAACATTTGGAAAAATATACAGAAAAGTCAAAATAAGAAATAAAAAGGTGACTGTGAAAGCTTGTTTTCCATGCACAGGGCTAAACCATACTCTGGTGGGGTGGATGTTTCTTGGCTGCAGGCAGATGATAAGCTTTGAGGTACAGCTCAGGTGCTGAGATGTACCTTGTGCCTGACAGCAGGTTGCTGGCATGGAGGCCTCTGTAACCCATACCTCTAGGATTGCGCAAGGGACAATTTGCACATTTTGCAGTTCATCTGGGCCCTAATAATTGTTTGTCCTTGTTAGAATTTGTCACACTCTAGGCTACAGGCAACCTCTGGAGCTCTGCAAAGTGTGTAACACCATTACATTGGTTAGAGTAATAAGCACATACCACATACCAGATGCATGCAAGACATAAACCCTGGAGAACCAATGAAAAGTTAAATCCTGGGACTACACATTTTTCATGTGTTCTGCAGCTCTAATACTGTAGAAAAAATGTTCTCGGCATCTGGACAAGCCTCAGGACAACCCAGGAACATTAATTAGGGTAGACCTTGCTGCCTTGCTTTCTTCTGTCACCTCGATTTCAAACTGCTCAACATTTTCCATGCCAACATAATTTTGCTCCCAGGTGCATGACAAAGTTTCAAAATTGAAAGTGTAGCTGAACTGCACTTTGCAGCCTTAAAATACTTTAGTTATTCTCTTCCTTGCAGCCTTCTTTCCCTTTCTGCTGCCTACAACATTAATTTGGTGATAATGCTTGTGGCTTTGCTTATTCCCCACCACATCTTCACATGAAGAAGTCACTAAGTCCACAAGATCCAAAAGATTATTTGTGTCTGTTTCTCAGTCTCACAGCTGGGTCAACTGCTTCAGAACACAGACTATATACTGAGCTCTTCTTTCCAGCGTGGTGTGAAGACAGCGTAGCCCCATTAGCAGTCTGAACAGTACATTACCTGGATATCTAGCTCATAGTAGTGTTTTGACACAATCATTCTGTTTCCAGCATAACCCAAACTTTTCTAGACCTAGTTATTTTCCATAGAAGCAGCTTGTTGCAATAACCTAGGTAACTGGTACTTCAGTGGTAACAAATTCTTTTCTAGGGAATCAAGAACCTTAAAGTAAATTGTCTCACTTCAGCTCTGTTAAGGTGAGGAAGAAATCTGTGCAGGGCTGCCAGATATGACACAAGACCCAAGAGATACACATGGTCTCATCAAGTAGCAGCTGGAGTCCAGGCAGAAGACCTTTGTAGTCTAAGAGGCACTAAATGCTTTGTTAGATGACTGAAGCCCACTTAATTTATCCAATCTCAATTTGATATATAGATCCACTGAAGTCCAAAATAGATGAGGGAACCTCTGTATTTTTATTTCTTTTTTTTGAGACGTTAGCATGTTTGTGATGTGATGGTCATGGATCGTAATATGCACTAGTACATAAACTGTGCTCCTCTGTGAAATGTTCTCTAAATTTTCAGTGAGGTGGCTTGCATTTCTTAAGTGTCAACATTCATTTCTCTTTTCATCTCTTTGTACAGATTTTTCATTTCTGCCTACATAGTTCCAGGGTCTCTAATACATTTCTATTCCAATCTAACTTACAGTGATAGCCATCAGAAAATAAACATAAATTCAAAACATGGATCTGCAAGCACTGAAAGTTTCTATCACCTATTTTTTCAAGCTTCAGAAGCAGCTGCCATATGACCACAAATATATCAAGTGTCTTGGAAGACATAAAACCAACTCCACCTGCTCACAAAATTCTCCACACCAGTATGAAATCCATGACAGTTTTTCCTTTTAAATAACATTGTTGTGGTTATTGCAGTTAGAGTCACACATTATTAAAATTGACTTGCATTATTAACATCAATTTTTGGTTTCTGCCATCCAAAAAAAATTAGTCTTTCAAGAATATTTGAAGCTCTGAAAACCTACTCTTCTGTACACAACTTTTTTATATCTGTAGCACATATCTTATGCTAAAGCCACAGGCAATGTTGTTGGTTGTTTGTTTTTGGTTTTTATTTTTGTTTTTTTTTCTTCCCTCAGATGATTTGTATATTTCTTTGTATATATCTTTTAAAAATTGTGTCTAAAAAGTTCACCACACCAAACTCCAGAATGTCCTCTTTATTCCATTGATTCAGATCCTTTTTCCATTGACTGAAAGACTGAAAAATAGTAATACAAAAAAGATAATAGCAGGTTGCTCCCCATAACACCGTAGAGTCTATGTGTAGATGAGAGCAGAATCTTAAATCACAGGGAGAAAAGGTAATTCATTGTAATTGCTTGTGCTGTGGTATTAAGCATGTCAGAGATAGCTCATCTGGATCCTTTGTACCACAATCACAGTACTCAAAACCATATCTGACAGACAATTTCCTGTACTTAATGTGATGAACCCTTTCAGAATCTGGAATGTCTCTTAGAACGGAGGACATTTTTGAAATCCAACCACTATAAAACAAGCCCTCATTTCCTCCCCTTTCAGCACACTCTGTTGTGTTCAGTAGTCTGTAATTTCTCATTTGTGCTGACAAACAGTCCAGTCCTTGATCAGTTTGCAAGAGGCTCCAGGGATCCATCACGCTTCCCATCAGGTTGGGTTGTAAAATTCTGTCTTGTCACTCCGACCACATTCCGGTTCATGTAATGCACATTCTAGCTCCCTGAATTCCTCTCCCAGTTGCAGTTAGGTATGTCGTTCTCATTCACATCCTTTTCTGACGTACTCAGCCTTGTTGCCACACGATCCTTGCTCCTAACCCCATCTGTTTGCCTGTCTATGAATATATATGGAAGTGCAATAGCCCAGGTATCAAGGCAGCATGCTCCTAACATCTCTGCTGCAACAATGGGAGAAGTGATTGCAATTCATTTCTTACACAGTAATGCAATTCTGGTATATATATTTGGTATACTCATTTCTATTCCTATTCACACCATTGCTATATACTTTTTATTAAACAATTTCCTCAATCACTGTTTTTCTTGAAAGAGATTATTTTAATCCTGCACCAGAGGATCTCAACAGTATTTACAGCAGTAGACATGAAACAGAAATAAATAATGGAGGCCCTGATGAACAGCCAACATTCTTGTCCATGGCTCTGCTCCCTGATATTTGTTACTCTTAATATCCTGCTAATCAATGATACACAGATTAAGCCTTAGTCAAAGGTGGTTTTGACAAACATTTTTGAGCAAAACTCAATACATTCTAAAAGACAAGTTTTTTAAGAGACAGTAGTAACTACACTCCATTACCTTCCCATCCCCAACAGAATCAAGTCTATAAAAGATCTTTCCTGGTCAGAACTAACTGTAATAATAAAGAACTTGATGTCAAGTTGAGTAATGATAGATTTAAAGGTTCAGAGTATAGCTGCTGCTTTAACTCTTTAATATAATGAAATGAGGTTTAGGAAACATTTGTATTATGGTGAAGTAATATATTCAGCTGAAATGTTAGCAAGAAAATTAATTACAGCAACAAAAAAGTATTCATATATCAACGTGGGTTTAGCTGATCTGACAAATCTTTTAGATAACAAACACCACAAAAGCACAGTTTGAAACAGCTTAGAAACACATTATGTTCATTTAATAGCAAATGTGGAACTACTGACACTTTGGGCCTCTTAATACAACCCCTGGCATCCACTCTGCTAATTAACCTCCTTATGTTAGCAAGATCACAGGCTTCCAGTGTCAGGAGCTGATATGCTGAAACACCTTGAGACCGTTTTACAAAGCACCCTGAGAGCTCACTTTGGTTTGTCCATATTTGATGCCTGATTTTCTTACCAATTGCTTCCATAGCTTTGTGTTTGCAAGTCCGTTAGCACAATTCAGTATTCATGAAAAAAAACAGGCCCAAGAGTCTTTTCCAATCTTGCACAGGTTAATGTAGATGAAGAAACTAGAGTCTCTCTGATGAATTATACTAGCTGAATTTGAGCTCCTCACAGATTAGGAAGGAAGAATATTGTATGTCGTTTATGCCTCTTACTGCCCAAGGACCTCTCTTGCCTCTTATTCCTTCATGCTTTTTCCACTTCTCTGGTTCCTGTCTTTTAAAGAATTCTGGACTGCTCAAGCAAATGCTATAAAATCTCGGGGTAAGGGGATATTGCTGCGGAGACTTGTTATTCTCTACAAAGAGGAAGAATTTGTAAGTGGTCAAGAGACAGAAAGGGAGAGGCATGATTTTCCCGTTCCTCCCCAGTGTCCAAGTTCAGACAGATAAAGGATTCAACCCTATCAAGTGCCGAATGATGTCACCCCTCTACCTCCCCAAGAAAGCCAAGCAGGCTCAGCATTTTGCAAAATACACCGAGGCTCAGCTTTCAGTTCAGAAAAGAAAGACCTGAAAAGAACAAAAAAAACAATTTAATCCAAACCACTGCACAAAAAGAGAGCCCTTCAGAGAAAGGATGAGAATATTGCTCTTGACAGGGATAGGGAGAAAGCCTGCCGGTTTTCTTCATATATATTTATCAAGAATAATCACATTGCCATGGATAAAGGCAGGAGAGATCCAAGCCTACCTTTTGTCCCTGAATGAGGTCCTACTGTAACATTTCCTCAGGTTGGCAGAAAGACCTGAAAAGAACGAGGAGCTTTGTTAGATGACTGAAGCCCACTTAATTTCCCCAGCCTTCCCCAGCCCCAGCCTTTGCACGAGGAGGTTTTGATCCTGGCCTGGAACAGTATGAAGTATTTGCTATGTAACTGGCTGACCCAAGCAACTGAAAGTCAAAGAGCTGCTCAGCTGAGGAGGGTTGAATCCAGCTCAAATCAGATGAGATTTATTTTTTTTTTTTCCATGCCAGAAAACATTTTACTAAGCAGTTAGGACAGGTCTTAGAGCACAGCCAAAGAAATGGCTTTTAATTTGGTCATTTTGACTCTGTTTCAGAATTTAAACCGATAAACCTCCATCTTAATTTAAAAATAAACCCATTTGCCTTACTTAATCATGCCTCTAAACACATTTGGGCCAGATCTGTGCCTGTTGTCCTTTGCAGAGGGAAAGCCAGTGGTCCCAACACCTCAGGCTCATTCTCCAGGCATCCCCAGCGTCTGTACAACTAGCAAAACTGTCTCTTTGGGTACACTTTGGCTACTAGGTCTGCTTTGATGAGCCCCAGCTGTCTTAGGGGCCATGACAGACAGCCAGATTTGGGGCAGATTTGACACTGCATAAAGAACAGGTTGAACTGGCTTTCAACATGATGGCCAGGAGACAAAGGTGGAGTGAAGCCAAATTCTCTCACACTGAGCTGAATGCAGCAAAACCTTGGATCTTCATGAGCTCAATGTCTGTATTCTTTTTTCTTTCAAATTAACCTGTCCTATTTTGCTTCATTCTTCTTTCATTTTTCAAAACCAGATTTCTTTTTTGTTTCTCTATCTGCCTCTCTCTTTTTCTTTGTGGTGTTTTTTTTGGGTTTGTTTTTTTTTTCTTTGTTATTGTTTCCAATAACAGACTTATTATGTTTATGGGATTCCTGATGTTGCTTTACTGACTCATATTTTACCATAAACTATAACTTCTTTCTTTTTCTTTCATGCTGTATTTTCCCCTCAAATGCAATCTCTTCTGAGAACAACACGTTCCCCTGACATCCCTTAAATGATGTAAGAAATCATTCTTTGAAGATAGTTTGACCCAGATGCAACGTCTTATCTGTTGCCATTAAATAGTTGTTTGGCTTTGACATGATAAATCACCCGTTTGTATTAAATAGACTTGGGTTTAAGTTGGGATTCAGCTCCTAGCAAAGGCAGGGACATGTTTTTCTCTTGGTCTTTACAACTCTTTTCTTATTCTATTTAAGATTATAATGATATATGTTTTTTCTCCCTTTACTCCTTTTTGCTCCCAAAACACTAAGGTCTTGGCCATGTGTCTTTCCTCTGTATTCTTGATTTTATTGGGTAACATTGAGAGGAACATAACCTTGGATGAGATTGTTGTGAAAAAACAAAAACAACCTTCCCCAACACCCCACAAAAGAAAACCCTTATGGTTTTATTGTTCTATCAAAGATTTATTGTCAAATTCCATTTCAGCGATTCCAGACATCATGATTAAGAAGTGGATGTGGGGTCAGAAAAATGTCCCATTGTTATTTTGAGTCAATTGGTAACTCAAAATGTTCTCTGATAAGAATACCAAAGAGGACTCCATGAAGGAATGGTGGAAGGAATGGTGTTGGGATCTCTGTTACAGCATCATGGTTCTAAGGGACATTCCTGCACAGCAGATGAATCTCATTCTACCTGCCCAGAAACTAAGCACCACTCGTTTCCTAGCAGACTGGATGATGACTGAGCAAAAGGTCAATGAATTAATGAATAATCAATACACTCTCATGGGATATTATATTAATGCTCCTTCCTGACTTCCAGTACTTTAACAAGTTCAGTATTGTAGGGTGGGATTCATTCACTCCAACTTCACTTATCTGCAATGCAAATGATTCATTTAACCTCTTTGGACAGCTGTTTTAGAATGAGATGTGCTTATAACTCTTAATTGATTATAAGGTGAGCCCAAACAGGTAGCTTAGATATGGCAGGAGGTGTAGACTACATAATCTTTAAATGACCCTTCCAACCCAAACCATTCCATGATTCTATTATATGAATTTCTATCCTATAGTGTTGTGCATGTGACCAGATGAATCCCATACAGGCAGATTTCTCTTTGTCTTATGTTTGATGTTTAGATCTTTCCATTGAAAAACAGAGGAGAAAACTTCAGGAGGCTACAGAACATTACAAGTAAGTAAGTTTTGCAACATCAAAAGCAATGGGCATGTTTCAGAGGCAAACCAACTTAACCAGCAAGTTTGCAATAATTCTGAATTACTTCATTGATTCAATCCCATTTAAACAGTCATGGTAGCATATGATCATAGTATTTGATTTTTATTCCTTTGAGCTTTAGGAAATAAAGACAAATTGCCTAAATAAACAGAGGAACTATTCACCTTAGCTCCAGATGAAACTCGTGTGTCAAAGTTCCTCAGAGAAGACAACAACATTTTGCTGTTGATTTTAATGGCATCACAGTTTTAAGAAAAAGTCTAGTGCATCATTATTTTGATAAAAGGAGGTTATTTTGAAGCCTATAGCCAAAACCAGGCTGTAGACAATCAAAATTTAATGTATCAACATCTTACTTTTATACATCTGTCTCCCCCAGAATAGCAGACAGGACTAGACTGGTGTCCAAGCCAATGCACATTGTGCCAGTCTCGTGTCCATGCTTATCACAAATCCATAGCAATAATACTCAACTTTACAGCTGTCTGAAGCTAACTTCTGGCAGAAAGGGTGACCTGTAATTTCTCCCTCATGTCCATCAATTAGGCATCCACAGCTCTAAGCCCTCTGTTTATGGGAGACTCTCTCGTCCTTTGTTCAAAGAGAACATTTCTTCTCATGGGAAGGAAGAGGAAAAGGAAAATGTAATTTTCTCTGTGTTTTGCTCTTCTATTCCCAATCTTTTCTGCAGTGATAATCCAAGAGTCCAGCTACCATCCCATGATCTGGGTGATTCAGGCTCAGCTCCCAGGATTTCAAATCACGAGTTAGATATGCACAGAGAAAGAACAGTCTGAGGAGATGGAGGAACCAGAAACCAGTGCTGCTCCTTCCAGTGAATACGTCTGGGTTATGGAGTCATACTTTTTATCTGGTCCAACAAAGTTTGAATTCTTCTGG
>NW_008583583.1:58785-81162 GCF_000691845.1 Merops nubicus | reverse complement strand
AGAAGGAAGGGCAAGTGCCAGAACTGTCTGGTAGCTAGATGATTTTCCTGGGAGACACACAAATTTCTGAAAGCAGCTCTCACTGCTTGGCCTAATGGTCTAAGTGCTAGGGAAAGGGTGGGGGACAGGACAGAAACTTTTCCTCCGGATGTATTTTAAATGAAAGTTGTTGCTGCAGTTAAATTTCACCTAAACCAAATCCTGTCAGTATGAAGCACAGGCAAAAGTCTCTGCTCAGGCAAAACTTTCAATGTGTTTATAAGCAACAGTTTTGTGGCTGTCAAGATGGGAGCAGTCTGGGTATGCTTTGAGACAGCTGTGGGCACTTGAGGGATCTTAAAGTAGAAGACCATAGTATACAGTTTTCTCTTAGGAAGAGGTTTAAAGTTGCTCCTAAGGATGAAGATGGAGGGCCAGCAGGACTAGTGAAAGCAGCTAGCCCCCAACACACAGCAGTGAGGTCATCAGCATGACATGGAAAACCTCAACAGACCCTTATGGGCATCATTAGACTTCTTCATACCTTTAAAAAAGCTGCTCTGTGATGCTATTTGCTTTCTATCAGGGAGCTGCCTGAGCCAGTAGCTCCCTGGGGGCTGGATCATATGGGCTCCCCTGAGGTGGCAGGGCAGGACAGCTAGGAGGGCACTGGGACAACCCCAGCCCCAGGCATCGGGCATCTCTCTGGGGATGGGGACGGCCCAAGCATAGGCTCAGCTTGATGAGACCACATGGGCAAACAGGTCAGGGCTGTGGGTAGCTGGAGGCTGTCCCTGCTGTGGTGTCACTGGGGCAGAGGTTGATGGTCCCAGAGGGCTGACATGGGGTCCTGGGCCATGGGCAGTGATGGGGGAGCCCCAGGGGCTGGGCTGGGAAGGGACAGTCAGGGTTGTCAGTGCCTCAGGTCACTTGCAAGCTCTTGGTCAGTCCAGAGGCACGTGTGCCTTATGTTGCTTCTGCCGTGTTGCCAGCCATGCCCTCAGTTGTCCACCCGCTGCTGAGAAGCCCATCACTCGTCTCAGCTGCTCTGGGTAAAGCCTCACCCGCCTGACTTCTGTGCACATCTTGCCTCCACATGGGCTTGGATTTCACCCTTGGTGCATACTTACAAAACTAATGTGCCGCTAAAGCCAATTCTCGTTTGCGATCTGAACATCATTTGGGCCTGAGGGTGTCCATCTCAGCTTCCAGGAGACTGATTTACACGTCCCTGAAGGGACATGCGGTTTTTCTATTGGGATGAAAGTTAGTCCTTGTCAAGTGTCAAAATGACCTGCAACACTTGGAATGAAAACACCCTGCCCCACAAGCAAAGCTGCCTGGGGCATGTGACTCCCCAGACCGGTCAGCCACCACACAAACTGGTGGTGTAGCACCCACGGGGACACACTGCATGGCAAACTGTGAATCTCAGCGTGGCTTAAATGCTGTTCTTCAGACAAAATAAACTCCTCAGAAACATAAACAAAGAAGTTTATTGCAAATAAAAATTCACGTTCACATCATTAAATCTTATGAAGGTCGTTTGCAAATTGTGAAGCATCCGTGTGCACAAGGGCTGCCATTTTCATCAGAACAGCTGCCTGGGACATGCATATATTTATCTGAATGTGCCAAGCCAAATACCCTTCTATCTGCAAAGGTTTTGATTTGGCTGGTGACTTCATTCTGACACTTCCACGGTTTCATTTTCTCTGAATCTGGCAGTAGAGGCTCATAGAAAACCCCAAACCAAGAATCTGGAAAGCAAAGACATTTCTGGTATTACTTGGCAGTCCTGGAAATCCCAGGATACAACCGATACACAGTGGGAACATTTTGTTTGCAAATGTCTTGGATTTACATGCAGGCTAAATCTGCTATGCAGAAGATCTTTTCCGATGTAATTCTTAAAGAACATGACTTTAGAATATAGCCATTTTAATGAAATCAGTATGTAGCACAGGTAAGACTGCAGACACGATGGAAAACTTTCATTTGTTTAAGATTGATTGCTTCTGTGGATGGGGAACCCTGTAACTCTGGGGGTTTAAAATGCAGTCATTAGCTGCAATGGAGCAGCAAATACTGAGAAGTTCAAGAAATGTGAACAAAATTTCAATCTTTTATTTTCTAAGAAAGCTGGAGAAATTTTCTGAGTTCATTGTATATTCTAAGGATTGTTTCCCTTTGAAATCTCTCTCCTTTTCCACTGGCATCTCTTTTATGTAAATATACGTGTAAAGACATGTATGTGCACATATGCCTGCATATGTATACAGGCATACATCTATACATATATCCCACCTTTCTGAGTGGCAAATGATCATGTGACAAATACTTATGTTCATCAGTAATAGATTTGGGATAGAAAGAGAGTCCTCTAAAGAAGCTGTTGCTCAAAATATAAAATTCAATAGGGTCACCTTCTGCAGTGGGAATTACTGAGTAAAATTCCACAGCCTGTGACAGACAGCTAGAGAGATCAGAAGTTCAGAAAGCTTCCTACTGGATTTAAAATTAACCAGTCTGTGAAGGTGTTTCACAAAAGTGGAAAGTATCCAATTAACTCTTATGAAGACAATGAACACCAGGTTGCTTCATTTATTTAAGGAAGGAAGGACAGCAGAAAGCATACAGAACACAGGGGTACAGCTAAGACAAGGGGATGGACACACAGCTGGAATAAGATGACAGGGCTTCCCTGACATACCATGTCCACATTTTCCCTTGCACCCAAGTGAAACTGGACCCTTCTCCATATCATTTCCGCTCATAGGGTGAGCTGAAACCACTGACAGCCCACAAGCGGCATAATGGAGTGGGCAGAGGGGGGAATGCTGGGGCAGAACACTTTTCCTTGTCCACTTCTTTTTATTTGGTGTTTTCCAGAGCAGAGAGATGGTTAAGCTGGGGGGGTTTGATTTGCAATTACTTGAGAAGTCCTAACATGTTAATAGCTTTGGAAAGGCCAAATGTTTATCAAGTTTGAATTGCCAGCTGACAATTTGTACCAGCTGAGGCTCATATTGTTTATTCATGTTGTTTTCTAATCCTTTTATGATTGGAAGAGCCAGCCACCACAGAAAATGCCAACTGGAGAACAGGGAAGAAAGATGGCCAATGAACTGAAGGCTACAACTCATGTAACTACAGTAACTAGAGCAAAGTGACTTATAACTTATCTTTGGGATACGGATGCAATGGTATACTTCTATTGTATTTTAAAGGCCTTTAATATTGCAGTATTTCACCTATTTTCCCCCCAAAGTCTACATATAGGCAAGAGACCTGACCCCCACAAATGGCACCTTAAATAACACAAAGCCTGTGCCAAGTAAGAATTCAGTGCCCTGTCCTCTCCCAGTGCTGCAGCTGTGTAACTCTTCCCCGCTTACTATTATTTTTCCTGGAAATGTATTTTTGAGTTGGGGCTCTTGCCCACTCTTCTACCACGAGGAGCAATCCTCTGCCAATGATGTTAAGAAGTTTTCATTTGGAATAACAGACTGAACTCTGCACAGCAATCTTCGTCATTTCTGCTTTTCCCTCAAACATCTATCGGCGGGGGCAGGGGAAGAGAGAAACCACAGAGGAATAGTGAAAAGAAAGAAAATGACTGAAGAAAGCAACATGATGAAATCCCCTGTTTCTTTGTCACTTTGCCCTAATCAAAGCCTATCATTCATCAAGTAGCTAACTGAATAACCTCACTGTTTTTCCTCTTCTCTTTGGAGAAAATTTTACATATTATTCTTCAGTGTACAGTGAAACTTTCTTTCTGCTTTTTTTTCTAACTTTTTCGGGTTTTTTTCCTTCTGCTTTTTTTACACACAGGAATATCTGGAGTAGCACAGGTGTGCGCTCAGGCATATTCATGCACCATCTTGATGGCTAAATTAGGCCTCAGAATATTAATTTTGTACCAGAGTTTCTCAATGTTCTTATGAGATTACTTTTGCTTCAAGCAAGAGAAGGAAAAGACTGGCTATTCTGCCTCATGTCTTCCTGAGACTGAGCTTCCTGTGTGTCCACACACACCTCTGTCCACAGGGCTCACTGTCAAGGCACAGCCTGGCTCCAGGACTGTCAAGGATTTGCAGAAAAAATCCCCTGTGATACACTTATACAGGCAGCAGGGTGGTCTGATCCCACCTAAGTTCACAGCTTGACAGCCACATACTGTTTATGGGAAATAAGAGTAAGATTATAGCTAAGGTGAGAGGTGTTTTTTCCTTGTCTATTAATTGAGCAATCCAGGTGTTTTAATCCCATTCCCAGTGTAATTCTAAGTAGAATATATTGCTTGTCAGCTATTAAATATTTTAATGGTGTATACTGTTACCTCAATAACAGCCAGTCCAAAGGCAATCCCCATAATTATGAGCAGATGGTCTTTAAGGTATTTGATAATCACATCTCCACAAGGCTGAAAAACAAGACAGAAATAGTATTTATAGGTAAGCAGTATTATCCTAAGGTTATCAGGAATGCATCCCCTAAAATATCTGTCTTTCTCTTTCTCTGTGTATTAAAGAAACTCTATTTGAACTTACTCTAGCTTGTTGCTGACAAACACACCTGCATGTACCTCGTGCTCTGAGGAAGATATCTAGCCTTGTCTTCCCAAATATGAAGATTAATTTAGTAGCTGACCATAAAAGTGTGCCATTTTGATCAAAGACAGCTGTAGCTGTAATGCCTAATGTTTGCGTGATTTTTGGTTGAAAAGGAAAGAAGCATTTGTTCTGACTTTCACTTGATAATAATTTGCTGCTAGGAAAGAGCCAGTGCAGCCATGACCAGATCTGAAAGAGAACTTCTGTTCCACAATAATCTGATCTTTTGATTTGAATCTTCAAAGCTTATTATTAGAATCAGGCTCAACTAACAATACTTGGATAAAAAAACCTAGCTTAAAAACGAATTTTGACAAATGTTTGGTGGGCTGGGGCTGGGAGGAAGAGAGTAATCATATATGAAGTTCTATACAGAGCTACTCTCCTCCTTAATAAATGCATACATCTGTTCTTATGATAATTACATCTTCTCCAGGCACGGGCAATACTCCTTTTGCAAACTATAGGGAAAGGCAAATACGGCTCAAGTCCATCATAACTAGAGTACTGTTCCAACACTAGAACTGCCTTCTGCCCAAATACTTTCACCATATTTCCTCCATCACAACAAACACACGGGCCTTCTCCTTCTAGTCCTTCTGAAAAACCTCTCATTTAAGCTGACTCAGAACTGCACTGAATTTCAAATCTTTTTTTTCCTGGATCACAAGAGCTGAATGTCTTTACTAATGTCTGACACCACCATGAAATCTGTGTGTTCATGTGAGTGATATCTTACACCTGCAGTAATTTCACTGATGGCTTCTCATGTGTCCTTTGAGGGTTTGCCTGAGGCCAAAAAGACATTCAAATGTGGCCAAAACAGCCTCTTTGTATACATCTTATTTCCAGATTGGGTTCTGGCATCGTCTACTTAACCAGACTGTTCCTGTGCTTTAAAACACTATTTAGTTCTGTGGGACTACACAGAGAGGAAATTAGTGTTCAGGCAGGACCTGGCTAAGGAGCTGTGCATTTAGAAAAGTATACAGCCAGAATGGACATTTTCTAAAGTCTGCCATGTGCTAGGTGAAGACTGGCAAGTTTTCTACCACCAGCATTCTAAAAATGCTGTTATTTTGTCCTAGTTTTCCACTTTTTTATATATATTTTTCTTTGTATCCATGGAGTTCAAATTTCCATACAGACAAATCTTGAAATTCATTCAAAATTGAGACAGAAAAATCTTTAAACCCATTAATATTGCTGCTGCCCACCTACCAATTTTTGACTACGTTTTCTTGTTGCCTGCCATCAGATATTTTTTTCCTTGTTATTATGTTAACTGCCACAAGCTTTTCAGATGTGTACAGTTGTAGGAAATTGCTGCCATGAAGCCTGCAACACGTAAGGTTTCTCTACAGCAGATCCTGCAAAATAAGTGTGGGGGGTTTTATTTAAGGACTATAAACCCCAAAGGTTTTAATTTATATTTAATTTAATACATTTAATATATTCATTTTTCAATATCCCTTGGCTCTTTGAAAGCCTGAGTCAACATGTTTACTACCAGAAGGAGCCTGGGTGTGTATATAACCTTCTGAAGGAGGAATCAGAGACAAAGGGTAGCTGAAGTGCTGCTCTGACCCAGAACCATACCCTGCCCCCAAAGACAACAGTTTTCATCCATAGTAGCAGACTGCTGAGGTCCTAAGGTCTCTGCACTGCACAGCTAAAATAGAGGCATCCCATGTGTATTGCGTGTATGCACAGTCCTCTCATAGCAGGTGGCACAGGGGCAAGTCTGGCTAGTGAAGAGAAGGCAAAACTTTGCCTTTTTGGAAAGATACAGAACTGCTGACTATGCCAGTTACCAAAACCAACCTTGGATTAAAACCTCTTTTTGGGAAGGAGAGTGGAACATTCCTTTTTTTCTTACCGTTTTATAAACGGATCTGCCTTGAAAAGTGGTGCAGAGGTCTGGTGATGGGTTCTTTAGGTCACACTCACAGATTTTATTGACGCCAATAAGATTATTAAAATTTCTTCCCCAGTCTTCAGCTCCATTTAGCAAACCACAGCACTGGTTCTACAAGAAAAGAGGAAATGGAAGGATAAGGGGAAAAGTGGTGATTTGCAGTTCGAGGAGAGTGGGTGAGGAAGCTGAGAGGAACAACAAAGGAGAGATTCTCTTTCATCTTTTCCCATGTGGAAGTTGTCCCAAATTGATATGTCTCAAACACCCTTTACTTTTCTACACCAGTTATAAGTAAGTGCACAGGTTTAAAAAAAAAAAAAAATCACCAAAACCCCCAAAAAACAACCACAGTTGCAGTGCTCAAAAACATTAACATATTTTAGAATGCTGCAAAGCTAGTAATTGTCAGTGCCAGAATGGAACTGGAATGTGGAACAGCAGAACAACACTGGGTATTTCACATCTTGAAAAGTCAGGCTGCAAATGTAAAATTCAGGCACATAAAACTCTGAAATCTAGAAAAATAACCACCTTGAATGATGGTTAGCTGTTTAAATATAGAAATGGACTGAGGAGGCCAGGGCTTCATTTGGGGTTTCTGAAACCTAAACCAGGTGCAGTTTCACTTCACGCTCCACTTTATTCAAGCCACTAAAGCTCAGGGGTGCAGACTTGGGTTTGAGGTCCTCCCTCTTTTAAAAAGCAGCTGGAAATGTTCAGGTGATTTTGTATAAAAGCAAAGGCTGTGGGACATAATAAAGCAATCCTGGTCTACTTAAAAATTAATACAGTAATTATGGGATTTTTCATTTTGCTCACCCTTCAATCACTTCTCCAGGGAGCTGCTTATTATATCAGAAGAAATAAGCTGGCTCAGAGGCGGAGGACAGGACTGAAGGTGGAATGGGTAAGTAGAAGTGGAAGTAATATAAGCAAACCAAATATGGTTTCTTGCTTCCTTTTCTGTCACACCAGGATGTTTTAAAAATAAGTTCTTTAAGCCTACACATCAAAGTCATTACCCATTAACACTGTCAGTGTATAGACACAGGTACTAGTGAGAGAAGAGGAGTCTACCCCATCAGTGATACCAGTGAGATTCAAGGGTATTCTCAGTGTGATACAGGAGTGAGTTGGCATAGTGTCCACCTTTTAGGGTCCTGCAGGTGGGAGAAGCCAGGATAGCCATAATCACAGTGAAAAGAAACCTCCTTTTTTTCATGTTTCCTTCCCCCTTCTTACACAGTAACTTGTGGCATTTAATGACTTCATAGCCATAGATTGTTCCAAATAAAATACACTCCTGAAGTTTTCCTTATCCCTGGGGTAATCTTGCCTTAACAGTACTGGGTAGTTCCTAGATGGGATACAGTGAGGGAGCAATGTCCCTTCTGAAGGGAAAGTTGTAACAAAGGAGTAGGCAGCCTTCTCATGAAAGAGCTTAGCTGTCAGTCTCACTTGCACGTTGTGTGTCCTTGTTCCATTGCCCCTATAAATACTATTGCACAAAGGAATCATCACAGAAAGCCCATGTCATGTCAAGAGAACGGAAGCCCCTTGTTTAGTGTTTCAACTTGCATTCAAGTCAGACCCTTCGCCATCCCCAGGGAAATAAATTAAAATATAAGGCAGAGTAGCCATAAATTAAGCACAGACAAATGCTGGAGGTGGAACAGATAACAACCACCTCTGCCCCTTGTTACATTTTTAATTACCTTTCTCTGAAACTTCTGGAACTTTTCTTGAAAGACTTTAGATTCTTCTGTAGAGCTTTGCAATGAATTCACAGCCTCCATCAGAGTCTTGTTAAGGGATGTTTCAATCTGCAAGTCCACATATTTTATTAGGTTTTGGGGTAGGAATAAAATTCTGGGAAGACATCAATGAAAATGAAGAATAATACTGTACCTGGGATCTGTACACTGCCCCCAAAATACCTCCTGTGACCTGAAGGATCAGTATCAGAAGCAGTCCAATAAAAAACTAGAAAGAAAAAAAAAAAGGATGGGATAAAATTACAGTACTTCTGACCAAGATGATTTCTTCTAAGTGAATGTTAAGCTTTCATATACTAGAATAACCATGTAGGCAGAAGGAACTGAAGTTTCAGTCAGAGCTGCTCTGGCTGTTCCTCCTTTGGCAAAGAGAAAAGGGGGTGCTTGAGACAGAGTATGCTCAGATGGTGATCAAAACAAGGTGCACACCAGAGCAGTGGCATGATGAGCAGTGTGTAGGTGAGACATGCTAGGCAGAAGGACAAGGAGGACATTCTAGGACCACCAGCAAAGCCGGCAAGTAGGAATTTATGAAATTAAATGGGAAAGGTAGTGAGGGAGGACTCTAGAGGGAAACTTTGGTGACAATTAGATGGAAAAAAATGCTAGTGACATGCTCTCTGAACACTGTCTTCTTGTTGATGAGACCATTCATCATTTTTTCTGCACTAGAATTTAGAAGAGGCTAAAGCAGAAGGTAAGCAACGAAAGCACGTGATCATAATAAAATATTCAGTTAAACAAAAAGATTCCCATCCTCATTTGATACTACTTGCAAGGACTTAACCCATCAAATGAAGCTGTGGCCTGTTAAGGGTAGCAAAATGTTTTTCTTTCCTACCAACAGCAGCATGCATCGGCTTTCCTTTATGGCACCACAGCACCCCAGAAAACCAAGGACCATAATGATGGAGCCCACAGCTATCATCAGGTCAACAGCTGCAAACAGGCTGCTGTTTATCTCCAACTCCTGAAAAGAGAGAGGAAAAGTCTTTCAGGTACAAGAATCTCCTCCTAAAAACATCTGTGTCCTCCAAAACAAGATAATTACTTCATAACTAATAAATGTACTGATTAGCAACCATGATCTGTAAATAAACAAACCTCTCATGCCCCCTTCTTAAACATTTTGCTGGGGAGCTTGGTAGAACCTGGCTTTTCATAGTCTTTGTCTCTGCACAAGATGAAACTCAACTTTAGAAAGTAAATGAAGGTCTCTTGTCTTTAAAGTGGCTTTCAGTTAGTTTCCAGTCAATTAATCTTTATTTTTTACTAGAAGTAGCAAAATTGATTATCTTGAAATCTCTCCTACACTAAGCAAATGTTAAAGAAACAAAATCCCTGTTTGTCATTAGAAGGCCAGGAACATACTCTGGTGTTCCTGAGAGAACACTGCTCAGAGTGATGCTGGATATGCTAGAGAGGTAGCAGTAGTTTCTAAAACAGGTTTTTGTTTTTGTTTTGTTTTTTCTTTTATTTAGGCATGATCTCCAATACCATCAGAGATGAGGACTGTATTTTGATGTGTGGGACTTTCAACTAAATAATTCATATACCTCAATATTATGAAATATCAATTTATTCAGTTCCCACAGGACTGACTAAGGCCAAAGGCCAAAACAGAGAAAAATGTTCAAAGAATATTTTTCCAGTGAGGCTGGTGCCAAGATTAGCAAAAGTGTCTGGAAGTTCTCACATTTATCTTTTGATGGAAATTGCAAAGGTATATAGACAAGTATAATTTGAAGAATGTGTTGTTCTTACTCCTTCCAAGTTGGACTGAAAATCCTGTTATTTATTCTTAGAAAGCTCTATTCATTTTCAGCCAAATCCTTATGGTCTGTTCAATTATTACTCAGGCAAAACATACATTGGTTTTCAATGGGAACTTTGCCTGCCTAGAGGCAAAAATGTGAGAAAATGCTTTCAATTTTGGTCCCTACTCTTAATTAACACTTTTGGGGGAGTACTAAGTGTCACTTCAGGAAACTGGTTTGGAAGACACTTAAGTACGCTTTTCAGAAGAGGAAATGTCTCAAAAAATAAGAAAGAATAATAGTGGTTATGATTTTCCAAGCTCCATTGTACCATCTGAACCATCATACTAGACGTGGTAAACTAGCAAGGATGGCAACTTTAGCTTCTGGCAAAATATTGATTGAGGAGTGAAAGTTGTCATTCTTCCTCTTCCACAGCAGGGAATGGCAGAGCTTTCCACAATGACCCAATTTACCCTCATGGCACAGTGTCATCAGAAACTGAGCTCTGTTGCATCCATCCACTGCCAGACCATGAGACATGTGACACTAGCTAGGGCCACAGTGTCATCAGCAAAATGGCAGGAAATGTATACATCTATCTTATCTCCACCATCTTTTTATTTCCAGATGGGAAGACACTGACTTGAAAATTATTGTTCTTAATTGAAGGACTGTGGTAGAGCAGTAGATGAGTAATCTCAAGATTTGCAACTTAATTTATACTAAAGGCTCAACCTGAGGGATAAAAAACCAAAAAGCTTCCATGTCACACCTGGCCATATTTTCAATTCTATGTTCAGAAGTCTTTTTGGTAATAGACATATGCACATTGAATTTTCAAATTCATTTACTTTTCTATGTAATTCATAGAATAAATTCACAAGAAGAAATACACTGCTTAGACCTTAGAGTCACATCATTCTTCCTGTTAGCATAACAAAGCACCAACACACAAAGATTGCACAATGCCTTTCAGAGAAGCATCTACAAGCTGTGGAATCAGCTTCTGCCAAGGATGGCAGAAAACAGGCTGCAAGTCAGAGTCCAGTGCCACTGGGAGAACACTTGACAAAAGGTTGGCAGGGCCCACAGGGCCAAAGGGCCTTTGCATCAAGAGATCCAGCCCCTGCTGTGTGTCTGCAAGATCCAGTGCTCCTCAAAATTGTATTTTCCCTGGCTTTGCAGAAAAGGAAAGTCATGAAGTCTGAAGTAACTTAATAATCTTGCTGTTTAATCTTAAACACCATAAAATGCATTAATCTTTACCCACACAAACCACCTCAACATAAACATAACAAATTTGTGGAAATGAAGATGGAAAATTAATGTGTATGCAGTAGCTTGCACATTTCACATGGTTCTGGTGTGACTGCATACATTACCTGCTGAGCGTCTTTGCTAACCCGAATCCATATAGAGACTCCCAAAATAATGGAACCACACACCTGCAGGAGAAAATAAGGAATAGTTAGAAGGATCAGCAATTTTAGATTAACATACAGCATCCAAATTGCACCAGATGTTCACCAAAATTCTGAAATCATTTGTTTGACAAAGTGAAAGAAACATGAATTGCTGGAGTATAGAATATTGATTCATATCCAGGAAACTTCATAAGGGTAGTTAAATCTTCAGTTATACACCAGATCCCTGATGTTTCTACCTCAGAAGACTCCACATTTCCTTGATGATTTATACATATGGTTGGGAAGCACACAGAAATTCTGTTAGATGAGAGAGGAATTCAAATTGCTATTGTATGTATATAACATGTCTGTAAAGAACATTGTTTCTTGTATAATGGAAACACGTGAGATTTAATAAGGGATGTTTGTATACACATTGTTTCTAGAATTATTCAGGACATATCTGGAGACAAATTCTTTATGGTGAAAGTATCAGGAGAAATCCTAAATAAACATTACAATTGCAAACAGTATCTGGCCACCTTAGACTACTACTCCTATAAAATGCCTACAGTTATTATTTCCATTACTTTTTTTACAGAAAACAACCATACTTTGTTGTGTACATGTGAAAGTTAGACTGGGATGTCTTGCTGTAAAATGCTGAAGTCAGGGCAGATGAATCCCAGGTCACTAATTGTGCTCCTGTTTAATTGATTATTGAGGTACCATTCCACTATGTGCCAGTCACTCTTTTCCTAACCTTGTCTGTGATGATTTTTACACATAATTTCTTTATAAAGTGTGGGACACAGGTAGTTAAGAGACTAATCACATGTAAGAATTGTGCCTACTGAGACGACTGGTAGGAAAGAAAGCTCACTGAGGACCACAGACTAGTCAGATTTAGAATTATCTTCCTGTCTGTTATTAATACTCAAATGATAAATGGCCCTGAAATCTTGTTATGAGCTTCCCGTGAAGACTGGGACTATTCCAAGCCTTTTAAAATTAAAAGAGGTATTTTTATATGTTTTAGATAATTTTTCTTAAAAAATACTTTTCTTCCAAAAAGTTCCATAGAATATTCAGCATCAAAGAGCATAACGACTTTAGCAGATTATTTAATATGGAACAGAGCCAGCACTAAGACATGAGTACCACACATTTTCCTGCTAGAAGTAAAGCTCCTGTAAGTACATTTTGAACATGAAAAGGAAAATTGTACAATCGATGACAGCTGTATCATGTTATCAAATTTACCTAGAACTCCCCACTGAACCCTTCTGAATCTCACTGAATCTGCCTAGGAACTGATGGTATCATATGACTGTATATTTGGGTCTTGTTCAGCAGCACTATGTGAGCCATGTGGCTATGCACCAGACAACATGGGCTCGCTAATGTGAAAATTTCCACTGAATCAGCTAATGCTACCAATCCAAACAGAATTTGGCCCACTGTCTTATTTGTTGCATAGGAACTCCCATAAAATCACAGCATAGTAGTAGAAATAAACAGAGCTGAATGTACAGGAACTTACCAATCAGACAAGAATGTGATAATATTTACTCCCTCCATTCAAAAAAGAAACATGATTTATAAATAAAAAGTCTTAGTAAGGTGTACACATTTTAAGTATAAAAATACAGTTGATTTAGGCTGATAAAAAAATGATCCATTTCACTAAAATCTTAATGTTTTGTTTCTGTTGATCTTCATAATATGCAAAGTTGACAAGAAGACACAAAGAAAAGGTTTGAAGTAACAAATCAAAGTGGTCTGTTCCCAGAGAATCCAAGTCAAACATTTCAAGTTTGCTGGAATGCTCCACTCTAATTATTAAATTTTCTTAAAATAATGTTTCAGCTGAAGAAATTTTCATTTCAGGAAATTTCACTTTTAATGAACCAGTATTTTCCAGTGGAAAGAAAAGAACTTCCTTGAAAAAGTCCTCAACCATTTTCCCAAAACTACATGCCTATCATAGTTTTTCCTCTACCCTTGACCAAGAATCAGTGACCTTGTTGTGGCCTCATAAACTGACCAGGAACAGGACTGTTGTCCCTCAAATTCAATTGGTCCTTCTCTTCTCAAGCCCTCCAGACTTACCATAATAAGGAAATACAGGCTGGTTAAATGAATATCACCTCAGATGGCCGTGCTGTGACTCTGGACC
This sequence comes from Merops nubicus, assembly GCF_000691845.1. Taxonomy (NCBI): domain Eukaryota; kingdom Metazoa; phylum Chordata; class Aves; order Coraciiformes; family Meropidae; genus Merops; species Merops nubicus. The sequence continues at coordinate 67,526 of NW_008583583.1, read as the reverse complement.
AGCACCATATCAAGATTCTGCACTTCTTAGACATGGGAATACCAACACTATGGGGAATTCCCTCCACTGGCACACACTTTTTAGGCTACCAGCTTAAGAGTACGAGGAAGAGTTTTATACAAGGTTACTCCTGTAATTACTGGAATAACTCCTTGAGATACCTGAAATGAACAGTGCTTGGAAGGTCCTACAGAGAATATGGTCTATGGCTCAGCATACCTGCTAAACTTGTGTTGCTGCTTGGAGGGATCAAGATGTTCAGGTGTAAAGTACTAGAAGGGGCCACTTTGGTTGTAGATGGGACTGCAAGTCTAGTATCAACAACCAATCAAAGACTGCTCTGTCACTAATCAAGTTGCCTCAAAGCAAAATCAGACATCAATATTTAGTGCAAAAAAAAAAATGGCAATTCTACAGTTTTGCATGATGTGGAGTAGCAGAAGCTGACAGAATGAGGACAGCAGGTGAGACTGGATATCTTGCAAACTCTGAAGGCAAAGAGGAAAAATCTGACCTGCATGTCAGGTTTAATGCACAAAACTGACTTAAAGATTAATTTAAGGACTATTAAAAGCTCCATATAGGCACCCAGCTCCAAAGCAGGATCTTCAAAAGCACCGTTCCATTCCCAAGTCTCCTAAAAGGGAACACTCCCAGAGAGATTTGGCTTAAAGTGAAAGGCTGCCAGGTAAATATGCAGCCGTTGCTCTTATCTAGTTAAGGTTAATATCACCTTCATTTCCCACTATCAGTTTAATGTTTCACTTGCTGAGTACTTTATGCACCAGGGAGAACAACCAGTGGCTGTAAGGAAATCGCCATTCCCTGTACTTTATGACACGGATTTAATGATTTCCAGGAATTAGTGACAGGAATGTGAATCAAAGAATCCAGCTTCATTGTACTCCATCAACCCACATTCATGATTGCATCATGTCTACTCTTCCCCATCTTCGTAGTGTTAAACTCCTTCCTTCAAAATAAGTAACTAGGGCTGCATTCCTGTCCTCATCTGTCCTATCTAGGCAGTCACCTGCACAGCAAATGCTCTCATCATATTCTTCCCCAGAACAGAGTACAGGTTTTCCCACCTTTGGCATAAAGCTAGGTTTTGGGAAGTTTGTTCCACAGCTGCTTGATTCCTGAGCCTTCATGACGCCCCAAGGACCATATCCTGTGCTCTTTCCTAGGAAACCCATGCTGTCACTGGAAGCTTAGGCATGGGGCATTACTCACGTGTCTGTTCCAGAAGTGTCTCGAGCTTTTCTAACGCTTGTCTGAAACATTTGTGTATGTTTTAGCTTGCAGTAAATGTACATGAACGTGAAGGGGAAAAACTTCCTGAGGCACAGGAATTCCAAGTCAGAAATTTATGGACTTTTTGCAGAAAAAATTTCAACACAGATGTCAAATATCTTCAATCTGCCTTGATGGAGGTGGAGGAAGAGGAGGGAGGAGGCAGTTCAAACTATCACTGGCCTGTTAGGAATTTCTTTGTGAGGTCCACAATCATTCAAGTTGTTTTTCTAATCCTTCTCATTTTGGCTAGCCACAAATTTTCCAGGGCTACTGTTTGTGGTCCCTTTTGAATGGTAGCACCTTTTCACTTGAAAAAAAATATCCTTTGGGGCAAAGCCCATAATGTGGCTAGTAGTTTCATTTCTGGTTTCAGTGAACCTCTGGTGAACCTGACAAATCTCTGTCAGGAAAGCTGACAGTGAGGTTGAACCATGAAAGAAATGTTCTTTAACTCAAACCTTTCCAGAGTTTCCAGGATCAGAAATTCTTACAAACCAGCTGAGACGTGATAAACAGACAAATACTGTTGAAATGACAACCAGAAGCCTGCCTGCTGCCTTGTGCCATATCTGCCTTGATACAGCTATTGGCAGTACTGCCAGCCCATACCATTTTACAAGCATTTACTGTCCACCATCAGAAACTAATTATGATACTGAACGTAAAGCAAAGAACTGCAAAGAAATATATGAAAACCGGTTATCAATTAGGAGGCTAAAAATACGAGTGAATTTTCAGTCTCCTTTTTCAACTACATCTTGAAGATTATGCCATTGGGATGCAATCAGCAGACAATAAAAGCAAGAGAACAAAGAATTGTCAGTGGAGAGTCTGTTATCTTCTGACTGAAATGAGTGATATCCCCTGACATCAGGAGCATGATATGGGCAGGGAGACAGACTTATAGCTGGTCTACTTTTGAATGAAGAGGGAAAGCTGTTTTGAAGGAAAAAGACAAAAGGAAGGGCAAAAGCAAAACATATTCTCCCCTCCCTGATTTAGAATCATACTCTGGTTCCACTTATGCTCTATTTTCTTTACAATTCTTTCAGCTACAGCATTCGGATAATGTTGAACACATTTCATGCATCACTAATAACAATTTAAACACCAGCTTACCCAAAATAAGAAGTTGAAGATGAACATGGAGTACTTCATGCAGCTGCTGACACCCGCCATTTTCAACAAGCTTAGACAAAAACAAGCACTGCAGAAGAAGCTCTCCTATGAGTTTGACCTTGATATAAAAGTTGTTCCTGTGTCTTCAGAAAACCTCTCAAACCACATCAAATACACCATGCTCTGCTACTGAAAGCAAAAAATCGCAACCAAGGCATCGACAACTACTTAAGTAGTTCCTATAGCATAGGTAAATATTAACCAGAGCACTGGGGTAAGCACTACCAGGTGTTATCACCAAGTCTCCAGACTCTTATTGCATCTGTGATTCGGACTTTTCCACCATCTTATTAGTATTATCCTACGCCTCAAATGTAAATAGATAATGCAGCAAAAGTCATATTTTCAACAGAAAGGGAAGTGAGCATAAAAATATGTTACGGACTTGCTTTTGAGAGGTGAAAATTATGGCATTTCTTAATGATTTTAACTAACGGGGGCTACTTTTCTCTGCCCGCTGATCACTGCCCACATTCATTTGGTCACGTTCACACTCCCACTCTGGGTGTTCAGCCAGCATAAAGAGATGGGTCTGTGTTATCCCAGCAGAGGAGGGGTAAAGAATCTACCAATATTTTCTCCCCCTCATTGTCTACTGCAGATCCTTTTCCTCTTCCTCACCAAACCAGAACTCTAGGAACCCGAGCACTGTGGTGCAAAAAACATCTTGCTGTGCACGTTTCCAAAAGTGTTGTGAAACTCATCACAGCAATCACAGTTCTGGCATCAGATGCAAGATACCTCTCAGCAGCAGGAGCTAGATCCATCCCAAAAGACAAGGCAGTAAACCTGTTTCATTAATTTTGTTTTACATCTTGTTTATTTTCTTTTGTGCTCTTCAAACTAGGAATCCTGAGGGAAAAATAAAGGTATTGCTGTGTTTTTTCTATCAGCCCATTTTCTGGAGTAGCCCTGCATAGCAGCCCTTGGAGGGATGAGGATCAGACACAGGTTCCCCAGAGTTCATCATAAAAAAAAAAAAAAAAGAAAGCTTTATTTTGCAGATGAGCACAAAGGATTTAAATGTGAGAGATTAAGTGCATGCCGGAGTGAACTGATTTATGAAGCCCCCTTGGCCCAAGCCCGTTTTTCAGTCTTCACTGTCAGTTCCCATTCTTCAATTGTGCTGTCTGTATTTGAAAAAAAATGTGAAAGTGTTAGTATGTAACACACCTGTAGATGGTGACAAAAAGATGTAACTTGGAGCCTGGCTTTTGTAGGATTCACAAAACCTACACTTCATTGAAAAAAACCTTCTCCTACCTGCTCTCTAAACTAACTTTTAATGAAGGTGTGATGTTGTAATCTATCCATTCACTTTCACTAACCATAATTTGACAGACAAAACCATTCCTATTTTTATGAGTAGCTCTGTATCTGCCTTTGACTTTCTGGACCCCTTCCTGGAGTAATGTTCTTTTTTCTAACTCTAGGAGATCGACTGTCTGACTAGCTTATTTCACAATATCCACCCTGAATCTGAGAATGTTCCTAAAAATAATTGCACTCATGAAATACAGATTTTGTAAGGATTGGGAGAAACAACTGTGTGGTATGGTTTAGATTGAAAGCACTCAAAAAATAAGTAAGTTGAGAAATGTGGGTGTCTTTATGGAGAGATGCCATAGCCACAGCTGAATCACAAGAAAAATTTAAAGGGCCATATAAAATTGTATGAAAAAGGCCATGAGGGGTAATAAGACAATCACAGATGACATGGGATTTGAAGAGAGATATCTGCAATCAGACCATGCAATTGCAGTAAACCAAGTTTATTACGAGTGTGGAAACATCATTTTGTACCAGAAACTACAGAGCTATAAATCTTCACGCACAGTAGATACTCATTAAAGGCGGCTTGATCTGTATCACTGTTGTCTGTGATGCTTAGCCCAGGCATTCTGTCAGAGATGCCTGAGGGAAACTGCTAAGGCAATAATTGTATAGGAAGCAAGCGTGTGCATTCACATGTCAGCCCTTCAAAACAGGCCTATGTGCAAGGACCTTTCACACACAAGAGGTGTGCTGTCGCTTCATCTCCCTGCTTTTCTCCACAGCAGTCCTGGGTTTTGAGCAGGCAGGGGTCTGCACCAGCAATGACACAGACTGACTCCCAGAGTGGTATATAGTCCTGGGTCTGCTGGAGAACCCCAGCCCTGTCTGAGGGCAGAGAGCTCCACAGCACCTCTGGACCCTTCCCCAGCCTCCATCCTCGGGAGGTGTAAGGCCAGCACAGCTGAGTTTCTCCTTCAGTCTAGGAGATTTAAACAGGTGAAGATAGGTATGATTTAGATCTCAAATCTATTTTCATTCCAATTTTATACTTATGGCCGTGCATGTTGAAGAAATTTGCCAGAACTTGCCGGATTTTTTTTTTAACTTTTTTTTTTTAAACACTATGCCTATCGAACGATAACCATAAGCAAGTTCTGGTAAGATCCCAGTTCTTCCTAAACATTGAAGAATCTACCTGTATTTTATATGTTTACTGATTTCCCTGGAAAAAACAAACAAACAAAATAACCACCAAAACAAACAAACAAAAACTTTCCTAGGACCTGATAGATGGTCCTTTTCTAAGATGGCAAATAAAAAACAGCCAAAGTTAAATACATCTCCTAGTGGTTTTTTGACATGATAAATATGGCTGCTGAACAGAAACTCAGTATCTGAACTACAGTTCCTACATGTTCCATATCCATATTTAATGGTATCCAAAGCAAAATTATGCCATCTAAAATTAAAAGCAAACAAGCAGTTTCCATGAAGTGACAGATTTTCAGGTTTAATCTTCTGTGTGAGATGATGATTTCTTAGTTCCTGGCTACACAGTGCTTTTTTATATGTCTTGGAGAAGGGGAAAGCCACAACTATGGCACAGATTACGTTTGCAGTTGTATCTACAAGTATGAAGGTCATGCAGATAATTGCAGAGACTTATGAATGACAGCAATGGCACAAGAAATTTTGCAGCTATTTGGCTGCATGTGAGAGTTCTCCCATCACCTCTCCACTAACTGTTTTGATGATCATCTATGTCCTACCAATAACAAAGCCTGTGCCACAAACTGCTTAAAATCTCTTCTCAGTCAAGAAGTTGTAAAACCCCATTCACTTACTGCTCCTCCTTACAGCTTAGAGGAGGAGGATTACCAGTGTACAGCCTGGGTGCAGGGCAGGGTAGGAGCCTCTGACAGAGCACATGCAGCTACCCACCACAACAGGGGAGCTATGACAACGTTCTGACCTTGCCTGTTGTGTCACATAGGAAACCAGACAGGGAGAAGTATATTTGGGCAGAAAAAAATGCCAGTATACCTGTAAAGAACATGGAGTAAAGCATGTCCCCTTTGACACTTCCCAAGCAACTATGGCTGAGTTTGCAACACTTTTATCTTCCTTTCCCTCCAAGCCTTTCCTCACTTTGAGACTTATTCTTCTTTTTTTACAGCCTCCATTTCCCCTCGTGAGGTGTCTCTCCATGGTCAGATTGTGACTAAAGCATCGTATCAGATGATTCACTGTATAGCTAGTCATATGTTCAGGTCTGGACTTGAAAAACTGGTTTGTCCGAGGCAGTGGTGAGCTTTTTGAACCACGGGATGTGGATAGTGGATAATAAAAGTTTGTTTGCCATTGGAATTTCAGCTCAGTGTGGCAATAAATGCACAACAGAGAAGACAGGTAAGAACTATATTCCATATGGAACTTGCAGCCTCAAAATGATCAGCAGATCTCTGGATCTGCTCAGTCAGTAGGGACAGTCTATGTAAGCTGTGCAGAGACAGATCTCAGGCTGCCACAGCATTTGTCCTTCAGCTGAAGGGATACTTCATCTCTTCCAACCTCACCTGTTGCGATGAGGTCTCTAATCAGCACAAATTTCTGCATTTCCTGGTTAAAATTCTGTCTAAACAGGAGTGCAAAGTATAAGAGATTTTTCATGCTTTCACAATAGTTCTTTCACATGATGTCAGGTGAAAGAAATGCTGTGTGCCATCAGCCTTGACAGCATTTTGGCACTCAACTAAATGGGGAGTGCTGCCTAAAGAAGACGTTTGCACTCCAAACGGTAGGACAAAGACCTTCAAATCAGTGGCAAATAGGAGCATATGCTTTAGTTCTTGAAGGTATTTGCCACACTGGGTCTGACTGAGGTTGCAGTCAACCTAGTACACCTCATATCTTGGGTTCAACCTTAGCAAATGGATCTTACTGCAATACCATAATAGCTAGTAGTACTTCAATTGCAAAACTGACGTATACTCCCATGTCTCACTCTTAGCAAAATACTAGTGTCCTAACAAATCTCATTTATGCAGAATTATTTTGCATTGGAATATGTGTGGAACTGACACTGCTGCTGAGTTTATACTCAGCTCCCAGAGTCAAACAATTACAAGATTCCTTGCCCTCTTTTTAAAATATCCTTTAATCTAGGCCTTGAGATGAAAGATAAGAGTGGAAAGCACAACAAAAATATGCCTGAGAACTCCAAAGACTGAATAAAAAGTAGAAGAAAGAAGAAAGTAGTATTATATTTAACCACACGAGTCTCATACAGTTTTCATGATTTTGGGTAGCTGACTTCCGAATGACAACACTATAAGCAGATAAACTTCTTGCAAACTTCTGTGCCTCACATGACTTAGAGAGCTATGATTGGGTCCAAGGCTGATCCTGCAACCAACCACACTAAAAGGAATGAGAGTATTTTCAGTGTGTTAGGCATGTACACGGGTGGCTGAGTCAGCTGTCTAGGGTGCCTTCACAGCTTCTGCAGATGAATGAGGACTCCTAATGAGTGATTTAGCTTATCCTAGAATAGGCATGAAAACAGGCCAGGTAAATTGTGCCATTAAGCTGCCTTTTTCTTTCCACTGACCAAAAAGTGAGCCTAGGAAACTGAAGTCATTTGAGGTAGATCCCACCCAAGAGTCTCCCCATGGGGCAGCGTCTCTGTTTCACAGTAGACCCTTTCCGCTTTTACAGTGCTCTAAAGGAAATCATGTTTCTTTGCCTTTGAGGACTTCTTCACTCTGTTAGAGATGCAAAAAGTGCAAAAGAAACTAAAAAAAAAAAAACAAAACAAAAAAAAAAACAACAACAACAACAAAAAAAAAAATCGGCGTCTGGACTTAGTATTAACACTGTGGGCACATCTACTTTCTGCCATGATATGGTTTTGCCCTGAGTCAACCCAAAGCTGAGTAGCTGCCTTAGCATGGTGCGTAGCCCAAAACAGCAAGCCCAGTCTCTCAGAAGCACTGACTTGTTGCTGCTCAGCAGTGCATTGACCCCATCACCACCCCAGTTCCACCTCAGAGCAAGATAGAATCCACCCAGGAAGCAGTCTGGCCGGGTCCCTTGGTGCCAAGTACTGCTACTGACTTTCTTTTCCTCCCTCCTACCACACCCTGAACTGTTATAAAGATGAACAAAGCTGTGTCTCAGCAGGATGTGGAGCCTCTTGGTTTCCTGTGGGTAATATGAGTGAACTGGGCTTCTGTTAGTGTCATACTGGGAATTGATTTCTTGCCAGCTAAGGCTTTTACTTCCACTTTTAAATAATAGGTGTTTGTAGAAATTAACAGTGTAAACACTTATTTCATGATTACTACATTCCTCTGCATTCCAGCCAACTCTTTGTGTAAAAAGTACAGCCCAATACATGAGTTGGTGAGCAACCCAGCTCAGAAGAGGCAGTGGCCTCAAAAACAATATAGTGACCATCAAAACAAACCTAAATGTCCCAGCTGCGTGGATGCACTCAGGAGCAGGCAAATTCTGCTGTGTCCCATGACAGTCCCAGCTCCAGGCTGGGAAATGTGTAGCTGGGTTAACCTGCTGTTCTCCCCTCTTCATGAGGCTTGGAGAAAGGCAGTGTGGATGTATAATACCCAGAACAGACACTCGAAAGGGGGCTCCTGTGGCCCAGGTGAGTGTGTTGGCCATTGGGCTGTTGGTCAGAGGTGTGTCATGCCCTCCCTCTGACCACACTTTTCACGTTAGCGCTAGGAACCTTGTCCCCAGGGAGGCAGTTTAAATAGAGATATGTCTCCACAGAAGGTTCCTGTTCTGACAAAAGAGTTTCCTCAGAAAATCCCCAGGCAGCTCTGTGCTAAACTCCTATCCAGGCATTCTGTGGCCTGATGCCAACATCACTCATATGTTCCTGCTTAGCAAGGTCTAGTGTCTCGAACACTCTCACTTCCCCTTAAGCAACAACTCTTCCACCAGAAAACAAACCTCTTGCAGCAGGT